>NW_028294455.1:0-62000 GCF_964341445.2 Mesoplodon mirus | reverse complement strand
AATACTCCATGCCCTTTTCATCACAATGCTCCATGACCTTTGTCATCACAATGCTCAATACATTTGTCATCACAATGCTCCCTGACACTTGTCATCAGAATGCTCCTTGAACCCTGTCAGGAAATGGCTCCATGTCTTTTTCATCACAATGCCCCATGCCGTTTTCATCACAATGCTCCATGTCATTGTCATCAAAATACTCCACAAGCTTGTCATCAGAATGCTCCATGACCCTTGTCATCACAATTCTCCATGCACTTGTCAGCACAATGCTCCCTGACCATTGTCATCACAATGCTCCAAGCCATTGTCATCACAATGCTCCATTACCTTTGTCATCAGAATCCTCCATGACACTTGGCATCACAATGCTCCATGCCATTGTCATCAAAAAGGGCCATTACATATGTCATCACAATGCTCCCTGACACCTGTCTTCACAATACTGCATGACCTGGTCATCACAATGCTTCATACCCTTGTCATTACAATGTGCCATTCCAACTGTCATCGCAATAATCCATGCAACTTATTAGACCAATGTTCCATGCCCTTGTCATCACAATGCTCCATGCCCTTGTTATCACAATGCTCCATGACCCCTGTCATCACCATGCTCCGTGACTCCAGTCATCACAATGCTTCATGACCTTTGTCATCACAATGGTCCATGCCCTCGTCATCAACAGTCTCTGTGACCTAATTAACCACAATGCTCCATGAACTTTTCTTCACAATGCTCTGTGACATTTGTCATCACAATGCTCCATGTGCTTGTCAGCACAATGCTCCATGACACATGTCATCACAATGCACCATACGCTTGTCATCACAGTGCTCCACAATCTTGTCATCACAATGCTCCTTAAAATTTGTCATCACAATGCTCCATGCACTTCTCATCAAAATGCTCTCTCACCACTGATATCACAATGCTACATCACTATTTGTCACAATACTCCCTCACCTCTGTCCTCACAATGTTCCATGACTCCTGTCATCACAATGCTACATGCACTTATCATCACAATGTTCGATGACCCCTGACACCACAATGTTCCATAGTACCTGTCATCAAAATATTCCATGACACTTTTCATCAAATTGCTCCATGACCCTGTCATCAGAATCCTCCCTGCCCTTCTCATTACAATGCACAATGCCCTTGCCATCTAAATGCTCCATGACCTTTGTCATCACAAAGATCCATGACACTTGGGATCACAATGCTCCATGTCATTGTCATCACAATGCTCCATGAAAGCTCTCATCACATTGCTCCAGGCCCTTGTCTTCACAAAGCTCCATGACACATGTCATCAGAATGCTCCATGGCCTTCTCATCACAATGCTCCATGCCCTTGCCATCACAATGCTCCATTACCCAAGACATAACAATGCTCCATGGCCCCTGCCATCACGATGTTCCATGGCCTTCTCATCACAAAGCTCCATGACCCTTCTCATCACAATGCTCCAAGAACCCTGTAATCACAATGCTCTATGCCCTTTTTAATCTCAATGATCCATGAACCCTGTCATCACAATGCACCATGCCCATCATCATAATGCTTCATGCTATTGTCATCACAATGAAATGAAAATGCTCCATGACCTCTGTCATAACAATGCTCCAAACCCTTGTGATCACAATATTCCGTAACACTTGTCATCACAAAGCTCAATGAAGCATGCCAACAGAATGCTCCTTGTTCTTCGCCTCACAATGCTCCATGCCCTTGTCATCACAATGTTCCAAGACCCCTGTAATCACAATGCTCCTTTCCCTTGTCATCAAAAAACTCCATGACGCATGTCATCAGAATGCTCCATGGCCTTCTCATCACAATGCTCCATGCCCTAGTCATCACAATGCTCCAAGACCCCTGTAATCACAATGTTCCATTTCCCTTTTCATCAGAATGCTCCCTGAGACTTGTCCTCACAAGTCTCCATGGTCTTCTCATCACAATGCTCCAGGACCTTGTCATTACCATGCTCCATTCCCTTGTCATCACAATGCTCCATGACCCCTGTCATCACAATAATCCATGATTATTTTCATCCCAATGCTCCACGACCTACTCATCACAATGCTCCATGTCCAATATCATCACAATGCTCCATGACCACTGTCATCACAACACTCCATGACACCTGACAACACAATGATCCGGGACTCTTGTCATCACAATGCTCCATTCCCTAGTCATCACAATGCTCCATGACCCCTGTCATCCCAACACTCCATGAACATTTTCAGCCCATTGCTCCATGACCCTTGTCATCACAATGATCCATGCCCTTGTCATCCCAATGCTCCATGACCCTTGTTTTTACAATGTTCCGTGACGGTTGTCATCACAGTGCTCCATGACACCTGTCATCAAAATGCTCCATGCCTTTGTCAGCAAAATGCTACATGACCTTGTCATTACAATGCTCTATGCGCTTGTCATCACAATACTCCATTTCCATTGTCATCACAATCCTCCATGAACCTTGGGATCACATTGCTTCATGCCCTCTTCATCACAATGCTCCATGCTCCTTGAAATCAAAATGCTCCATGACCTCCCTCATCACAATGCTCCAAACCCTTGTGATCACAGTGTTCCATAACACTTGTCATCACAACACTCCATGATGCCTGTCATCACAGTATTCCATGCACTTTTCATCACAATGCTCCATGACATTTGTCATCACAATGCTCAATACACTTGTCATCAAAATGCTCCCTGACACTTGTTTTCTGTATGCTCCTTGAACCCTGTCATGACAAGGCTTCATGTCTTTTTCATCACAATGATCCATGCCCTTTTCATCACAATGCTCCAAGACCCATGTAATCTCAATGCTCCATGCCATTGTCATCACAAAGCTCAATGACGCATGCGATCATAATGCTCCTTGTTCTTCTCCTCACAATGCTCCATGCCCTTGTCATCACAATGCTCCATGCGCTTGTCATCAAAAAACTCCATGACGCATGTCATCAGAATGCTCCATGGCATTCTCATCAGAATGCTCCATGCCCTAGTCATCACAATGCTCCAAGACCCCTGAAATCACAATGCTCCTGGCCCCTTTTCATCAGAATGCTCCATGACCCGTGTCATCACAATACTCCATGAACATTTTCAGCCAAGTGCTCCATGACATTTGTCATCAAAATGACCCATGCCCTTGTCATCCCAATGCTCCATGACACCTGTATTCACAGTGTTCCATGACGCTTGTCATCACAGTGCTCCATGACACATGTCATCACAATGCTCCATGCCTTTGTCAGCAAAATGCTACATGACCTTGTCATTATAATGCTCTATGCGCTTGTCATCTCAATACTCCATTTCCATTGTCATTACAATCCTCCATGAACCTTGGGATCACATTGCTTCATGCCATTGTCATCACAATGCTCCATGCTCCTTGAAATCAAAATGATCCATGACCTCTGTCATCACAATGCTCCAAACTCTTGTGATAACATTGTTCCATAACACTTGTCATCACAATGCTCCATGACCTTTGTCATCACAATGCTAAATACACTTGTCATCACAATGCTCGCTGTCACTTGTCATCAGAATGCTCCTTGAAACCTGTCACGAAAATGCTCCATGCCTTTTTCATCATAATGCCCCATTCCGTTTTCATAATAATGCTCCATGCCATTGTCATCAAAATACTCCACAAGCTTGTCATCAGAATGCTCCATGACCCTTGTCATCACAATTCTCCATGCACTTGTCAGCACAATGCTCCCTGACCCTTGTCATCTCAATGCTCCAAGCCATTGTCATCAAAATGCTCCATTACCTTTGTCATCAGAATCCTCCATGACACTTGGCATCACAGTGCTCCATGCCATTGTCATCACAAAGGGCCATTACCTATGTCATCACAATATTCCCTGACACCTGTCTTCACAATACTGCATGACCTGGTCATCACAATGCTCCATACCCTTGTCATCACAATGCTCCTTGCTCCTTGAAATCAAAATGATCCATGACCTCTGTCATCACAATGCTCCAAACCCTTGTGATCACAATGTTCCATAACACTTGTCATCACAACGCTCCATGATGCCTGCCATCACAATAATCCATGCTCTTTTCATCACAATGCTCCATGACTTAGGCATCACAATTCTCAATACACTTGTCATCACAAAGCTCCCTGACACTTGTCATCAGAATGCTCCTTGAACCCTGTTATGAAAAGTCTCCATGCATTTTTCATCACAAAGCCCAATGCCATTTTCATCACAATGCTCCATGCCATTGTCATCAAAATACTCCACAAGCTTGTCATCAGAATGCTCCATGACCCTTGTCATCACAATTCTCCATGCACTTGTCAGCTCAATGCACCCTGACGTTTGTCATCACAATGCTCCATGCCCTTGTCATCACAATGCTCCATTACTTTTGTCATCAGAATCCTCCATGACACTTGGCATCACAATGCTCCATGCCATTGTCATCTCAATGGGCCATTACATATTTCATCACAATGCTCCCTGACAGCTCTCTTCACAATACTGCATGACCTGGTCACTACAATGCTCCATGCCCTTGTCATCACAATGCGCCATTCCAACTTTCATCACAATAATCCATGAAACTTATTAGACCAATGCTGCATGCCCTTTTCATCACAATGCTCCATGCCCTAGTTATCACAATGTTCCAAAACCCCTGTAATCAGAATGCTCCATGCCCCTTTTCATCAGTATGCTCCATGAGATTTGTCATCACAAGGCTCCATGGTTTTCTCATCACAATGCTCCAGGACATTGTCATCACAATGCTTCACGACATTTTCGTGAAAATACTCAATGGCCCTTGTCATCATAATGCTCCTAGCCCTAGTCATCACAATGCTCCATTATATTTGTCATCACAATCCTCCATTACATTTGGCATCACAATGCTCCATGCCAATGTCACCACAATGGACCATGACATATGTCATCACAATGCTCCCAGACACCTGTCTTCACAATATTCCATGCCCTTGTCATCACAATGCTCCATGCCCTTGTCATCAAAATGCACCATGTCCACTGTCATCACAGTAGTCTAGGAAACTTGTCAGACCAATGCTCCTTGCCCCTGTCATCACAATGCTCCATGCCCTTGTCATCACAATGCTCCATGACCCCTGTCATAACAAAGCTCCATGACCCCTGCCATCAAAATGTTCCACGGCCTTGTCATCACAAGGCTCCATGACGCTTGTCATCACAATGCTCCAAGACCCCTGTAATCACAATGCTCCATGCCCTTGTCATCACAAAGCTCCATGACACATGTCATCAGAATGTTCCAAGGCCTTCAAATCAAAAGGCTCCATGCACTTGTCATCACAATGCACCATGTCCAATGTCATCACAATAATCTATGAAACATGTCAGACCAATGCTCCATGCCCCTGTCATCACAATGCTCCATGCCCTTGTCATCACAATGCTCCCTGACCCCTGTCATCACAATGCTCCGTGACTCCAGTCATCACAATGCTTCATAACGTTTGTCATCACAACGGTCCATGCCCGCGTCATGACAAGGCTCTGTGACATTTGTAACTATAATGCTCCATGAACTTTTCATCACAATGCTGTGTGACCCTTGCCATTAAAATGCTCCATGCCTTTGTCAGAACAATGCTCCATGACCCTTGTCATCACAGTGTGCCATGTGCTTTTCATCACATTGATCCACAACCTTGTCATCGCTATGCTCCATAAACCTTGTAAGCACAATGCTCCATGCACTTCTCATCCAAATGCTCTCTCACATGAGATATCACAATGTTCCATCACTAGTCATCACAATCTTCCCTCACCCCTGTTATCACAATGTTCCATGACCCCTGTCATCACAATGCTACATCCACTTATCATCACAATATTCCATGACCCCTGACATCACAATGTTCCATAACCACTGTCATCAAAATGCTCCATGACAGTTTTCATCCCAAAGCTCCATGACCCCTGGCATCACAATGTTCTATAACCCCTGTCATCAAAATGTTCCATTACATTTTTCATCAAATTGCTGCATGACCCTGTCATCAAAATGCTCCCTGCCTTTCTCATCACAATGCACCACACCCTTGTCATCAAAATGCTCCATGACTTTTGTCATCACAAAGCTCCATGACCGTTGGCATCACAATGATCCATGCAATTGTCATCACAGTGCTCCATGAACCTTCTCATCACATTGCTCCATGCCCTTGTCATCACAAAGCTCCATGAAAATTGTCATCACAATGCTCAATGCCCTTCTCATCACAGTAATCCATGAAATATTTCAGACCAATGCTCAATGCCCTTATCATCACAGTGATCCATTACCTCTGTCATAACAATGCTCCATGACCGCTGCCATCACAATGTTCCATGGCCTTGTCATCACAAAGCTCCATGAAGCATGCCATCAGAATGTTCCATGGCCTTCTCATCACAGTGCTACATGCCCTTGTCATGACAGTGCTCCAAGACACCTGTAATCACAATGCTGCATGCCCCTTTTCATCTCAATGCTCCATGAAGCCTGTCATCAAAATGCACCATGCCCATCATCATAATGCTTCAGGCTATTGTCATCACAATGAAATCAAAATTATCCATGACCACTGTCATCATAATGCTCCAAACCCTTGTGATCACAAAGTGCCATAACACTTATCATCACAACACCCTATGACGCTCATCATCACAATTATCCATGGTCTTCTCATCACAATGCTCCATGACCTTTGTCATCACAATTCTCAGTACACTTGTCATCACAATGCTCCCTGACACATGTCGTCAGTATGCTCCTTGAACCCTGTCATGACAAGGCTCCATGCCTTTTCATCACAATGATCCATGCCCTTTTCATCACAATGCTCCAAGTCCCCTGTAATCACAGTGCTCCATGCCCTTGTAATCACAGAGCTCCATGACACATGTCATCAGAATGCTCCAAGACCCCTGTAATCACAATGCTCCATGCCCCTTTTCATTAGAATTCTCCATGAGACTTGTCAACACAAATCTCCATGCTCTTATCATCACAGTGCTCCAGGACCTTGTCATCACCATGCTCCATTCCCTTGTCATCACAATGCTCCATGACCCCTGTCATCACAATACTCCATGAATATTTTCAGCCCAATGCTCCATGAAATTCTCATCACAGTGCTCCATGTCAAATATCATCAAAATGCTCCATGCCCACTGTCATCACAACACTCCATAACACCTGACAACACAATGATCCGGGACTCTTGTCATCACAGTGCTCCATTCCCTAGTCATCACAATGCTCCATGAACATTTTCAGCCCAATGCTCCATGTCCCATTTCATCACAATCATCCATGCCATTTTCATCCCAATGCTCCATGACCCATGTATTCACAATGCTCCGTGACGCTTGTCATCACAATGCTCCATGACACCTGTCATCACAATGCTCCATGACTTTGTCAGCAAAATGCTACATGACCTTGTCATTACAATGCTCTATGCGTTTGTCATCACAGTACTCCATTACCACTGTCATCACAATCCTCCATGAACCTAGGATCACATTGCTTCATGCCCTTGTCATAACGAATCTCCATGCTCCTTGAAATCAAAATGATCCATGACCTCTGTCATCACAATGCTACTAACCCTTGTGATCACAATGTTCCATAACAGTTGTCATCACAACGCTCCATGATGTCGGTCATTACAATAATCCATGCCCTTTTCATCACAGTGCCTCATGACCTTTGTCATCACAATTCTCAATACACTTGTCATCACAATGTTCCCTGACACTTGTCGTCAGAATGCTCCTTGAAACCTGTCAGAAAAAGGCTCCATGCATTTTTCATCACAAAACCCCATGCCATTTTCATCAAAATGCTCCATGCCATTGTCATGAAAATACTCCACAGGCTTGTCATGAGAATGCTTCATGAACATTGTCATCACAATTCTCCATGCACTTGTCAGAACAATGCTTCCTGCCCCTTGTCATCACAGTGCTTCAATCCATTTTCATCACAAAGCTCCATTACCTTTGTCATCAGAATCCTCCATGACACTTGGCATCACAATGCTCCATGACATTGTCATCACAATGAGCCATTACATATGTCATCACAATGCTCCATGACACCACTCTTCACAATAATGCATAACCTGGTCATCACAATGCTCCATGCCCTTGTCATCACAATGCGCCATTCCAACTGTCATCACAATAATCCATGAAAATTATTAGACCAATGGTCCATGCCCTTGTCATCACAATGCTCCATGCCCTAGTTATCATAATGTTCCAAAACGCCTGTAATCAGAATGCTCCATGCCCCTTTTCATCAGTATGCTCCATGAGATTTGTCATCACAAGGCTCCATGATTTTCTCATCACAGTGCTCCAGGACATTGTCATCACAATGCTTCCCGACATTTGCATGAAAATTCTCAATGGCCCTTGTCAACATAATGCTCCAAGCCCTAGTCATCACAATGCTCCATTATATTTGTCATCACAATCCTCCATTACATTTGGCATCACAATGCTCCATGCCATTGTCATCGCAATGGACCATGACATATGTCATCACAATGCTCCGAGACACCTGTCTTCACAATACTCCATGCCCTTGTCATCACAATGCTCCATGCCCTTGTCATCACAATGAACCATGTCCACTGTCATCACAATAATCTAGGAAACTTGTCAGACCAATGCTCAAAGACCCTGTCATCACAATGCTCCATGTCCTTGTCATCACAATGCTCCATGACACCTGTCATAACAATGCTCCATGACCCCTGCCATCACAATGTTCCACGGACTTGTCATCACAAGGCTCCATGTCGCTTGTCATCACAATGCTCCAAGACCCCTGTAATCACAATGCTCCATGCCCTTGTCATCACAAAGCTCCTTGAAACATGTCATCAGAATATTCCTTGGCCTTCTCATCAAAATGCTCCATGCCATTGTCATCACAATGCACCATGTGCAATGTCATCACCATAATCTATGAAACTTTTCAGACCAATGCTCCATGCCCCTGTCATCACAATGCTCCATGCCCTTGTGATCACAATGCTCCATGACCCCTGTCATCACAATGCTCCTTGACTCCAGTCATCACAGTGCTTCATAACGATTGTCATCACAACGGTCCATGCGCGCGTCATCACAAGGCTCTATGACCTTTGTAAACACAATGCTCCATGAACCTTTCATCACAATTATCTGTGACCCTTGTCATCACAATGCTCCATGCCTTTGTTAGGACAATGCTCCATGACCGTTGTCATCACAAAGTGTCATGCGCTTTTCATCACAATGATCCACAACCTTGTCATAGCTATGCTCCATAAACCTTGTAATCACAATGCTCCATGCACTTCTCATCCAAATGCTCTCTCACATGAGATATCACAATGTTCCATCACTAGTCATCACAATCCTCACTCACCCCTGTTATCACAGTGTTCCATTACCCCTGTCATCACAATGCTACATCCCCTTATCATCACAATGTTCCATGACCCATGACATCACAATGTTCCATAACCACTGTCATCAAAATGCTCCATGACCTTTTTCATCCCAAAGCTCCATGACCCCTGGAATCAAAATGTTCTATAACCCCAGTCATCAAAATGTTCCATTACACTTTTCATCAAATTGCTGCATGACCCTGTCATCAAAATGCTCCCTGCCTTTCTCATCACAATGCACCACTCCCTTGTCATCAAAATGCTCAATGATTTTGTCATCACAAAGCTCCATGACCCTTGGTATCACAATGCTCCATGTCATTGTCATCACAATGCTCCATGAACCCTCTCATCACATTGCTCCATGCCCTTGTCATCACAAAGCTCCATGACACTTGTCATCACAATGCTCGATGCCCTTCGCATCACAATGCTCCATGCCCTTGTCATTACAATCCTCCATGACCCATGTATCACAGTGTTCCTTGCCCTTGTCATCACAGTGTTCCATGCCCAATCTCATCACAAATATCCATGAAACCTTTCAGACCAATGCTCAATGCCCTTCTCATCACAATGCTCCATTACCTCTGCCATAACAATGCTCCATGACCCCTGCCCACACAATGTTCCACGGCCCTGTCATCACAAGGCTCCATGACCCTTGTCATCACAATGCTCCAAGACCCCTGTAATCACAATGTTCCATGCCCTTGTCATCACAAAGCCCCATGACGCATGCCATCAGAATGTTCCATGGCCTTCTCATCACAATCCTCCATGCCCTTGTCATGACAATGCTCCAAGACCCCTGTATTCACAATGCTCCATGCTACTTTTCATCTCAATGCTCCATGTAGCCTGTCATCAGAATGCTCCATGCCCATCATCAAAATGCTTCAGGCTATTGTCATCACAATGAAATCATAATTATCCATGACCACTGTCATTATAATGCTCCAAACCCTTGTGATCACAATGTTCCATAACACTTAACATCACAACACCCTATGACGCTCATCATCACTATTATCCATGGTCTTCTCATCACAATGCTCCATGACCTTTGTCATCACAATTCTCAATACACTTGTCATCACAATGCTCCCTGACACTTGTCGTCAGTATGCTCCTTGAACCCTGTCATGACAAGGCTCCATGCCTTTTCATCACAATGACCCATGCATTTTCATCACAATGTTCCAAGACACCTGTAATCACAGTGCTCCATGCCCTTGTCATCTCAAAGCTCAATGACACATGTCATCAGAATGCTCCATGGCCTTCTCCTCACAATGCTCCAGGCCCTTGTCATCACAATGCTCCAAGACCCCTGTAATCACAATGCTCCATGCCCCTTTTCATCAGAATGCTCCATGAGACTTCTCATCACAAGTCTCCATGCTTTTATCATCACAATTCTCCAGGAATTTGTCATCACCATGCTGCAATCCCTTGTCATCACAATGCTCCATGACCCCTGTCATCACAATAATCCATGAATATTTTCAACCCAATGCTCCATGAAATTCTCATCACAATGCTCCATGACAAATATCATCAAAATGCGCCATGACCACTGTCATCAAAACACTCCATGACACCTGACAACACAATGATCCGGGACTCTTGTCATCACAATGCTCCATTCCCTACTCATCACAATGCTCCATGACCCCTGTCATCACAATACTCCATGAACATTTACAGCCCAATGCTCCATGATACTTGTCATCACAATGCTACATGCCAATTTCAGCAAAATGCTACATGACATAGTCATTACAATGTTCTATGCGCTTGTCATCACAATACTCCATTACCATTGTCATCACAAACCTCCATGAACCTTGAGATCACATTGCTTCATGCCCTTGTCATCACAATGCTCCATGGACTTTGAAATCAAAATGATCCATGACCCCTCTCATCACCATGCTCCAAACACTTGGAATCACAATGTTCCATAACACTTGTCATCACAACGCTCCATGATGCCTGCCATCACAATACTCCATGCCCTTTTCATCACAATGCTCCATGACCTTTGTCATCACAATTCTCAATACACTTTTCATCACAATGCTCCCTGACACTTTTCGTCAGAATGCTCCTTGAACCCTGTCACGAAAAGGCTCCATGCCTTTTTCATCACAAAGCCCCATGCCATTTTCATCACAATGCTCCATGCCATTGTCATCAAGATACTCCACAAGCTTGTCATCAGAATGCTCCATGACCCTTGTCACCACAATTCTCCATGCACTTGTCAGCACAATGATCACTGACCCATGTCATCACTATGCTCCATTAACTTTGTCATCAGAATCCTCCATGAAACTTGGCATCACAATGCTCCAGGCCGTTGTTATCACAATGGGCCATTACATATGTCATCACAGTGCTCCCTGACACCTCTCTTCTCAATACAGCAAAACCTGGTCATCACAATGCTCCATGCCCTTGTCATCACAATGCGCCATTCCAACTGTCATCGCAGTACTCCATGAAAATTTTTAGACCAATGCTCCATGCCATTGTCATCACAATGCTCCATGCCCTTGTTATCACAATGTTCCATGACCCCTGTCATCACAATGCTCCATGCCCTTGTCATCACAAAGCTCCATGACACATGCCATCAGAATGTTCCATGTCCTTCTCATCAAAATGCTCCATGCCCTTGTCATCACAGTGCTCCAAGACCCCTGTAATCACAATGCTCCATGCCCCTTTTCATCTCAATGCTCCATGAACCCTGTCATCACAATGCACCATGCCTATCATCATAATGCTTCCGGCTATTGTCAGCACAATTAAATCAAAATTCTCCATGACCTCTGTCATCACAATGCTCCATGACCGCTGTCATCACAATACTCCATGAACATTTTCGCCCAATGCTCCATGACCCTTGTCATCACAGTGATCCATGACCTTGTCATCCCATTGCTCCATGACCCCTGTATTCACAATGCTCTGTGACGCTTGTCATCACAGTGCTCCACGACACCTGTCATCACAATGCTCCATGCCTTTGTCAGCAAAATGCTACATGAACGTGTCATTACAATGCTCTATGCGCTTGTCATCACAATACTCCATTACCATTGTCATCACAATCCTCCATGAAACTTGGGATCACATTGCTTCATGCCCTTGTCATCACAATGCTCCATGCTCCTTGAAATCAAAGTGATCCATGATCTCTGTCCTCACAGTGCTCCAAACCCTTGTGATCAAAATGTTCCATAACACTTGTCATCACAACGCTCCATGATGCCTGTCATCACAATACTCCATGCCCTTTTCATCACAATGCTCCATGACCTTTGTCATCACAATTCTCAATACACTTGTCATCAAAATGCTCCTTGAAACCTGTCACGAAAATGCTCCATGCCTTTTTCTTCACAATGCCCCATGCCGTTTTCATCACAATGCTCCATGCCACTGTCATCAAAATACTCCACAAGCTTGTCATGAGAATGCTCCATGACCCTTGTCATCACAATTCTCCATGCTCTTGTCAGCACAATGCTCCCTGACCCTTGTCATATCAATGCTGCAAGCCATTGTCATTACAATGCACCATTACCTTTGTCATCAGAATCCTCCATGACACTTGGCATCACAATGCTCCATGCCATTGTCATCACAATGGGTCATTACATTTGTCAACACAGTGCTCCCTGACACCAGTCTTCACAATACTGCATCACCTGGTCATCACAATGCTCCATGCCTTTGTCACCACAGTGCACCATTCCAACAGTCATCGCAATAATCCGTGAAACTTATTAGACCAATTCTCCATGCCCTTGTCATCACAATGCTCCATGACCCTTGTCATCACAATGCTCCATGAACTTTTCATCACAGTGCTCTTTGATCCTTGTCATCACAATTCTCTATGCCTTTCTCAGCACAATGCTACATGACCCTTGTCATCACAATGCTCCATGCGCTTGTCAGCACGATTCTGCATGACACATGTCATCACAGTGAACCATGCTCATGTCATCACAGTGCTCTACAATCTTGTCATCACAATGCTCCATGCACTTCTCATCAAAATGCTCTCTCACCACAGATATCAAAATGTTACATCACTATTTGTCACAATACTCCCTCACCCCTGTTATCATAGTTTTCCATGACTCCTGTCATCACAATGCTACATTCACTTATCATCACAATGTTCGATGACCCCTGACATCACAATGATCCATAACCCCGTCAACAAAATGCTCCATGACCATTTTCATCAAAATGCTCCATGACCCCTGACATCACAATGTTCCATAACCCCTCTCATCAAAATATTCTATAACACTTTTCATCAAATTGCTCCATGACCCTGTCATCACAATGCTCCCTGCCCTTCTCATCACATTGCACAACGGACTTGTCATCAAAATGCTCCATGACCTTTGTCATCACAAAGATCCATGACCCTTGGCATCACAATGCTCCATGTCATTTTCATCACGATGCTCCATGAACGCTCTCATCACATTGCTCCATCCCCTTGTCATCACAAAGCTCCATGACCCATGTCATCAGAATGCTCCATGGCCTTCTCATCACAATGCTCCATGTGCTTGCCATCACAATGCTCCATTACCCCTATCATAAAAATGCTCCATGACGCCTGCCATCACGATGTTCCGTGGCCTTGTCATCACAAGGCTCCATGACGCTTCTCATCACAATGCTCCAAGACACCTGTAATCACAATGCTCCATGCCCCTTTTCATCTCAATGATCCATGAACCCTGTCATCACAATGCACCATGCCCATCATCATAATGCTTCATGCTATTGTCATCACAATGAAATCAAAATGCTCCATGACCTCTGGCATAACAATGCTCCAAACCCTTGTGATCACAATATTCCATAACACTTGTCATCACAGTGCCCCATGACACTCGTCATCACAATTATCCATGGTCTTCTCATCACAATGCTCCATGACCTTTGTCATCACAATGCTCAATACACTTGTCATCAAAATGCTTCCTGACACTTGTTGTCTGTATTTTCCTTGAACCCTGTCATGACAAGGCTCCATGCCTTTTTCATCACAATGATCCATGCCCTTTTCATCATAATGCTCCTAGACCCCTTTAAAAACAATGCTCCATGCCCTTGTCATCACAAAGCTCAATGAAACATGTCTTCAGAATGCTCCTTGGACTTCTCCTCACAAAGCTCCATGCCCATGTAATCACAAAGATCCAAGACCCCTGTAATCACAATGGTCAATGCCCCTTTTCATCAGTATGCTCCATGAGATTTATCATCACAAGTCTCTATGGATTTCTCATCACAATGCTCCAGGACCTTGTCATCACAATGCATCACGACCTTTTTCTGAACATTCTCAAAGGCCCTTGTCATCATAATGCTCCAAGCCCTAGTCATCACAATGCTCCATTATATTTGTCATCAAAATCCTCCATTACGTTTGGCATCACAATGCTCCCTGCCATTGTCATTGCAATGGACCATGACATATGTCATCACAATGCTCCCTGACACCTGTCTTCACAATACTCCATGACCTTCTCATCACAATGATCCATGCCCTTGTCATCACAATGCACCATGTCCAATGTCATCAAACTAATCTATGAAACTTTTCAGACCAATGCTACATGCCCCTGTCACCACAATGCTCCATGCCCTTGTCATCACAATGTTCCATGACCACTGTCAACACAATGCTCCGTGACTCCAGTCATCACAATGCTTCATAACATTTGTCTTCACAATGTTCCATGCCCGCATCATCACAAGGCTCTGTGACCTTTATAACTACAATGCTCCATGAACGTTTCATCACAATGCTCCGTGACCCTTGTCATCAAAATCCTCCATGCGTTTGTGAGAAAAATGCTCCATGACCCTTGTCATCACAATGTGCTACGTGATTTTCATCAAAACGATCCACAAATTTGTCATGGTAATGCTCCATAAACCTTGTAATCACAATGCTCCATGCCCTTCTCATCACAATGCTCCATTACTCCTGTCATAACAATACTCCATGACCCCTGCCATCACAATATTCCACGGCCTTGTCATCACAAGGCTCCATGACACTTGTCATCACAATGCTCCAAGACCCCTGTAATCACAATGCTCCAAGCCCTTGTCATCACAAAGCTCCATGACACATGCCATCAGAATGTTCCATGTCCTTCTCATCAAAATGCTCCATGCCCTTGTCATCACAGTGCTCCACGACCACTGTAAACACAATGCTCCATGCCCCTTTTCATCTCAATTCTCCATGAAACCTGTCATCACAATGCACCATGCCCATCATCATAATGCTTCCGGCTATTGTCTGCACAATGAAATCAATATTCTCCATGACCTCTGTCATCACAATGCTCCATGACCCCTGTCATCACAATAATCCATGAACATTTTCAGCCCAATGCTCCATGACCCTTGTCATCACAATGATCCATGCCCTTGTCATCCCAATGCTCCATGACCCCTGTATTCACAATGCTCCGTGATGCTTTTCATCACAGTGCTCCATGACGCCTGTCATGACAATGTTCCATGCCTTTGTCAGCAAAATGCTACATGACTTTGTCATTACCATGCTCTATGCGCTTGTCATCACAATACTGCATTACCATTGTCATCACAATCCTCCATGAATCTTGGGATCACATTGCTACATGCCCTTTTCATCACAATGCTCCATGCTCCTTGAAATCAAAATGATCCATGACCTCTGTCATCACAATGCTCCAAACACTTGTGATCACAATGTTCCATAAAACTTGTCATCCCAACACTCCATGATGCCTGTCATCACAATACTCCATGCACTTTTCATCACAATGCTCCATGACCTTTGTCATCACAATTCTCAATACACTTGTCATCACAATGCTCCCTGACACTTTTCGTCAGAATGCTCCTTGAACCCTGTCACGAAAAGGCTCCATGCCTTTTTCAACACAATGCCCCATGCCGTTTTCATCACAATGCTCCACGCCACTGTCAGCAAAAAACTCCACAAGCTTATCATGAGAATGTTCCAAGACCCTTGTCATCACAGTTCTCCATGCACTTTTCAGCACAATGCTCCCTGACCCTTGTAATCTCAATGCTCAAAGCCACTGTCATCACAATGCACCATTACCTTTGACATCAGAATCCTCCATGACACCTGGCATTACAATGCTCCATGCGATTGTCATCACAATGGGCCATTACATATGTTATCACTTTGCTCCCTGACACCTCTCTTCAAAATACTGCATGACCTGGTCATCACAATGCTCCATGCCCTTGTCACCACAATGCACCATTCCAACAGTCATCGCAATAATCCATGAAACTTATTAGACCAATGCTCCATGCCCTTGTCATCACAATGCTCCATGACACTTGTAATCACAATGCTCCATGAACTTTTCATCACAATGCTCTTTGTTCCTTGTCGTCACAATGCTCTATGCCTTTCTCAGCGCAATGCTCCATGAACATTGTCATCACAATGCTCCATGCGCTTGTCAGCACGATGCTCCATGACACATGTCATCATAATGCACCATGCGCTTGTCATCACAGTGCTCCACAAGCTTGTCATCACAATGCTCCTTAAACCTTGTCATCACAATGCTCCATGCACTTCTCATCAAAATGCTCTCTCACCACAGATATCACAATATTACATCACTATTCGTCACAATACTCACTCACCCCTTTTATCCCAATGTTCCATGACCCCTGTCATCGCAATGCTACATGCACTTATCATCACAATGTTCGATGACCCCTGACATCACAATGCTCCATAACCCCTGTCATCAAAATGCTCCATGACCCTTTTCATCATAATGCTCCATGACCTCTGACATCACAATGTTCCATAACACCTGTCATCAAAATGTTCCATGACCCTTTTCATCAAATTGCTCCATGACCCTGTAATCACAATGTTCCCTGCCCTTCTCATCACAATGCACAACGCCCTTGTCATCAAAATCCTCCATGACCTTTGCCATCACAAAGATCCATGACCCTTGGCATCACAATGCTCCATGTCATTGTCATCACAATCCTCCATGAACACTCTCATCACATTGCTCCATGCCCTTGTCATCACAAAGCTCCATGACAGATGTCATCAGAATTCTCCATGGCCTTCTCATCACAATGCACCATGCCCTTGCCGTCACAATGCTCCATTACCCATGTCATAACAATGCTCCATGACCCCTGCCATCACGATGTTCCGTGGCCTTGTCATCACAGTGCTCCATGACACCTGTCATCACAATGCTCCATGACTTTGTCAGCAAAATGCTACATGACCTTGTCATTACAATGCTCTATGCGCTTGTCATCACAATACTCCATTTCCATTGTCATCACAATCCTCCATGAACCTTGAGAGCACATTGCTTCATGCCCTTGTCATCACAATGCTCCATGCTCCTTGAAATCAAAATGATCCATGTCCTCTGTCATCACAATGCTCCAAACCCTTGTGATCCCAGTGTTTCATAACACTTGTCATCACAATGCTCCATGATGCCTGTCATCACAAAATTCCATGCCCTTTTCATCACAGTGCTCCATGACATTTGGCATCAAAATGCTCAGTACACTTGTCATCACAATGCTCCCTGACACTTGTCATCAGAATGCTCTTTGAACCCTGTCATGAAAAGGCTCCATGCCTTTTTCATCACAATGCCCCATTCCGTTTTCATCACAATGCTCCGTGACCATTGTCATGAAAATGCTCCCTGACTTTGTCTGAAAAATGTTCCATGACCCTTGTCATCACAATGTGCCATTCGCTTTGCATCACAACGGTCCAGAAAATTTTCATTGCAATGCTCCATAAACCTTGTAATCACAATGCTCCATACACTTCTCATCAAAATGCTCTCTCACCAGAGATATCACAGTGTTCCAACACTAGTTGTCACAATACTCCCTCACTACTGTAATCACAATGTCCCATGAACCCTGTCTTCACAATGCTACATCCCTTTATCATCAAAATGTTCCATGACCCCTGACATCACAATATTCTATAACCCCTGTCATCAAAATATTCCAATACACTTTCCATCATATTGCTGAATGACCCTGTCATCAAAATACTCCCTGCCCTTATCATAACAATGCACCATGCACTTGTCATCAAAATGCTCCATGACATTTGTCATCACAAAGCGCCATGACACTTGGCATCACAATGCTCCATGAACCCTCTCATCACATTGCTCCATGCCCTTGTCATCACAAAGCTCCATAACACTTGTCATCAAAATGTTCGATGCCCTTCTCATCACAATTCCCCGTGACCTTGTCATTACAATCCTTCATGAGCCATGTATCACAGTGTTCCATGCCCTTATCAACACAATGCTCTATGCCCACTCTCATCACAATAATCCATGAAACTTATTAGACCAATGCTCCATTCCCTTGTCATCACAAGGCTTCATGCCCTTGTTATCACAATGTTCCATGACCCCTGTCATCACAATGCTCCATGCCTCCATTCATCACAATGCTTCATGAAATTTGTCATCACAATGGTCCATGCCCTCGTCATCAGCAGTCTCTGTGACCTTTTTAACCACAATGCTCCATGAAATTTTCATCACAATGCTCTTTGACCCTTGTCATCACAATGCTCTATGTCTTTCTCAGCACAATGCTCCATGACCCTCGTCATCACAATGCTCTATGCCTTTCTCAGCACAATGCTCCATGACCCTCGTCATCACAATGCTCCATGACCCATGTCATCACAATGCACCCTGCACTTTTCATCACAGTGCTCCACAATCTTGTCACCACAATGCTCCATAAAACTTGTCATCACAATTCTCCATGCACTTCTCATCAAAATGCTCTCTCAACACTGATATCACAATGTTACATCACTATTCATCACAATACTCCCTCACCCCTGTCATCACAATATTCCACGACTTCTGTCTTTGCAATGCTACATGCACATATCACCACAAAGTTCGATGACCCCTGATATCACAATGTTCCATAACCCCTGTCATCAAAATGCTCCATAACAATTTTCCTCAAAATGCTCAATGACCCCTGACATCACAATGTTCCATAACACCTGTCATCAAAATATTCCATGACCCTTTTCATCAAATTGCTCTATAACCCTGTCATCACAATACTCCCTGCCCTTCTCATCACAAAGTACCACGCCCTTGTCATCAAAATGCTCCATGACCTTTGTCATCACAAGGATCCATGACCCTTGGCATCTCAATGCTCCATGCCATTGTCATCACAATGCTCCATGAACCCTCTAATCACAATGCTCCATGCACATTTGCATGTCAATGCTCCATGAACCCTGTCATCGAAATGCACCATGCCCATCATCATAATGCTTCAGGCTATTGTTATCACAATGAAATCAAAATATTTGATGATCTATCTCATCACAATGCTCCAAATCCTTTTGATCACAATGTTCCATAACACTTATCATCAAAATGTCCCATGACGCTCATCATCACAATTATCCATGGTCTTCTCATCACAGTGCTCCATGACCTTTGTCATCACAGTGCTCTATACACTTGTCATCACAATGCTCCCTGACACTTGTCATCAGTATGCTTCTGGAACCCTGTCATGACAAGGCTCCATACCATTTTCATAACAATGATCCATGCCAATTTCATCACAATGCTCCAAGACACCAGTAATCACAATGCTCCATGCCCTTTTCATCACAATGCCCCAAGACCCCTGTAATCACAATACTCCATGCCCCTTTTCATCAGAATGCTCCATGAGACATGTTATTACAAGGCTCCATGGTCTTCTCATCACAATTCTCCAGGAACTTTTCATCACAGTGCTCCATTCCCTTGTCATCACAATGCTCCATGACCCCTGTCCTCACAATACTTCCTGAATATTTTCAGTCCAATTCTCCAGGAACTTCTCATCACAATGCTTCATGATCCCTATCATCACAATGCTCCATGACCACTGTCATCCCAACGCTCCATGACCCCTGACAACACAGTGATCCAGGACTCTTGTCATCACAGTGCTCCATTCCCTAGTCATCACAATGCTCCATGAACATTTTCAGCCCAATGCTCCATAACAGTTGTCATCACAATGATGCATGACCTTGTCATCCCAATGCTCCATGACCCCTGTAATCACAATGATCCGTGATGCTTCTCATCACAGTGCTCTATGACCCTTATCATCACAATGCTCCATGCCTGTGTCAGCAAAATGCTACATGACCTTGTCATCAAAATGCTGCATTTGCTTGTCATCACAATACTCCCTTACCATTGTCATCACAATCCTCCATGTATCTTGGGATCACATTGCTTCATGCCCTTGTCATCCCAATGCTCCATGCTCCTTGAAAACAAAATGATCCATGACTTCTATCATCACAATGCTCCAAACCCTTGTTATCACAAAGTTCAATAACACTTGTCATCACAACGCTCCATGATGCCTGTCATCACAATACTCCATGTCCTTTTCGTCAAAATGCTCCATGATCTTTTTCATCACAATTCTCAATACACTTGTCATCACAATGTTCCCTGACACTTGTCGTCAAAATGCTCCTTGAAACCTGTCATGAAATGGCTTCATGCCTTTTTCATCACAATGCTCCATGACCTTTTCATCACAATGCTCCATGCCATTGTCGTCACAATACTCCACAAGCTTGTCATCAGAATGCTCCATGACACTTGTCATCACAATGCTCCATGGCCACTGTCATCACAATGCTCCATACCCCTTGTCATTACTGTGCTCCATGACGCTTGTCATCACAATTATCCATGGTCTTCTCATCACAATGCTCTACGCCCTTGTCATCAAAATGCTCCATGACCCTTGTCATCACAATGCTCCATGGCCACTGTCATCACAATGCTCCATTCCCCTTGTCATTACAGTGCTCCATGACGCTCGTCATCACAATGCTCCACGGTCTTGCCATCACAATGCTCCATTCCCTGGTCATCACAATGCTCCATGCCCTGGTCATAACAATGCTCCATGTCCCCAGTCATCACAATTATCCTCGTTCTTGGCATCACTATGCTCCATGACAGTTCTCATCACCGTGTTACATGATTTGTCATCACAATTCTCTATGCACTTGTCATCGCAATGCTCCATGACCCCTGTCATAGGAAGCTCCATGTGCTTCTCATCAAAATGCTTCATGAACTTGTCATCAAAATTCTCAATGGCCCTTGTCATCACAATGCTCCATGCCCTTGTCATCACAATGCTCCATGTCCCTTGTCATCACAATGCTCCAAGCCCTTGTCATCAAAATGCTCCATTACATTTGTCATCACAATCCTCCATGACACTTGGCATCACAATGTTCCATTCCATTGTCATCGCAATGGACCATGACATATGTCATCACAATGCTCCCTGAGACCTGTCTTCAAAATACTCCATGACCTTCTCATCAGAGTGCTCCATGCCTTGTCATCACATTGCACCATGCCCACTGTCATCACAATAATCCATGAAACATGTCAGGCCAATGCTCCATGCCCCTGTCATCACAATGATCATTGCCTTTTCATCACAATGCTCCATAAACCTTGTCATCACAATGCTCCATGCACTTCTCATCAAAATGCTCTCTCACCACAGATATCACAATGTTACATCACTATTCGTCACAATACTCACTCACCCCTTTTATCCCAATGTTCCATGACCCCTGTCATCGCAATGCTACATGCACTTATCATCACAATGTTCGATGACCCCTGACATCACAATGCTCCATAACCCCTGTCATCAAAATGCTCCATGACCCTTTTCATCATAATGCTCCATGACCTCTGACATCACAATGTTCCATAACACCTGTCATCAAAATGTTCCATGACCCTTTTCATCAAATTGCTCCATGACCCTGTAATCACAATGTTCCCTGCCCTTCTCATCACAATGCACAACGCCCTTGTCATCAAAATCCTCCATGACCTTTGCCATCACAAAGATCCATGACCCTTGGCATCACAATGCTCCATGTCATTGTCATCACAATCCTCCATGAACACTCTCATCACATTGCTCCATGCCCTTGTCATCACAAAGCTCCATGACAGATGTCATCAGAATTCTCCATGGCCTTCTCATCACAATGCACCATGCCCTTGCCGTCACAATGCTCCATTACCCATGTCATAACAATGCTCCATGACCCCTGCCATCACGATGTTCCGTGGCCTTGTCATCACAGTGCTCCATGACACCTGTCATCACAATGCTCCATGACTTTGTCAGCAAAATGCTACATGACCTTGTCATTACAATGCTCTATGCGCTTGTCATCACAATACTCCATTTCCATTGTCATCACAATCCTCCATGAACCTTGAGAGCACATTGCTTCATGCCCTTGTCATCACAATGCTCCATGCTCCTTGAAATCAAAATGATCCATGTCCTCTGTCATCACAATGCTCCAAACCCTTGTGATCCCAGTGTTTCATAACACTTGTCATCACAATGCTCCATGATGCCTGTCATCACAAAATTCCATGCCCTTTTCATCACAGTGCTCCATGACATTTGGCATCAAAATGCTCAGTACACTTGTCATCACAATGCTCCCTGACACTTGTCATCAGAATGCTCTTTGAACCCTGTCATGAAAAGGCTCCATGCCTTTTTCATCACAATGCCCCATTCCGTTTTCATCACAATGCTCCGTGACCATTGTCATGAAAATGCTCCCTGACTTTGTCTGAAAAATGTTCCATGACCCTTGTCATCACAATGTGCCATTCGCTTTGCATCACAACGGTCCAGAAAATTTTCATTGCAATGCTCCATAAACCTTGTAATCACAATGCTCCATACACTTCTCATCAAAATGCTCTCTCACCAGAGATATCACAGTGTTCCAACACTAGTTGTCACAATACTCCCTCACTACTGTAATCACAATGTCCCATGAACCCTGTCTTCACAATGCTACATCCCTTTATCATCAAAATGTTCCATGACCCCTGACATCACAATATTCTATAACCCCTGTCATCAAAATATTCCAATACACTTTCCATCATATTGCTGAATGACCCTGTCATCAAAATACTCCCTGCCCTTATCATAACAATGCACCATGCACTTGTCATCAAAATGCTCCATGACATTTGTCATCACAAAGCGCCATGACACTTGGCATCACAATGCTCCATGAACCCTCTCATCACATTGCTCCATGCCCTTGTCATCACAAAGCTCCATAACACTTGTCATCAAAATGCTCGATGCCCTTCTCATCACAATTCCCCGTGACCTTGTCATTACAATCCTTCATGAGCCATGTATCACAGTGTTCCATGCCCTTATCAACACAATGCTCTATGCCCACTCTCATCACAATAATCCATGAAACTTATTAGACCAATGCTCCATTCCCTTGTCATCACAAGGCTCCATGCCCTTGTTATCACAATGTTCCATGACCCCTGTCATCACAATGCTCCATGCCTCCATTCATCACAATGCTTCATGAAATTTGTCATCACAATGGTCCATGCCCTCGTCATCAGCAGTCTCTGTGACCTTTTTAACCACAATGCTCCATGAAATTTTCATCACAATGCTCTTTGACCCTTGTCATCACAATGCTCTATGTCTTTCTCAGCACAATGCTCCATGACCCTCGTCATCACAATGCTCTATGCCTTTCTCAGCACAATGCTCCATGACCCTCGTCATCACAATGCTCCATGACCCATGTCATCACAATGCACCCTGCACTTTTCATCACAGTGCTCCACAATCTTGTCACCACAATGCTCCATAAAACTTGTCATCACAATTCTCCATGCACTTCTCATCAAAATGCTCTCTCAACACTGATATCACAATGTTACATCACTATTCATCACAATACTCCCTCACCCCTGTCATCACAATATTCCACGACTTCTGTCTTTGCAATGCTACATGCACATATCACCACAAAGTTCGATGACCCCTGATATCACAATGTTCCATAACCCCTGTCATCAAAATGCTCCATAACAATTTTCCTCAAAATGCTCAATGACCCCTGACATCACAATGTTCCATAACACCTGTCATCAAAATATTCCATGACCCTTTTCATCAAATTGCTCTATAACCCTGTCATCACAATACTCCCTGCCCTTCTCATCACAAAGTACCACGCCCTTGTCATCAAAATGCTCCATGACCTTTGTCATCACAAGGATCCATGACCCTTGGCATCTCAATGCTCCATGCCATTGTCATCACAATGCTCCATGAACCCTCTAATCACAATGCTCCATGCACATTTGCATGTCAATGCTCCATGAACCCTGTCATCGAAATGCACCATGCCCATCATCATAATGCTTCAGGCTATTGTTATCACAATGAAATCAAAATATTTGATGATCTATCTCATCACAATGCTCCAAATCCTTTTGATCACAATGTTCCATAACACTTATCATCAAAATGTCCCATGACGCTCATCATCACAATTATCCATGGTCTTCTCATCACAGTGCTCCATGACCTTTGTCATCACAGTGCTCTATACACTTGTCATCACAATGCTCCCTGACACTTGTCATCAGTATGCTTCTGGAACCCTGTCATGACAAGGCTCCATACCATTTTCATAACAATGATCCATGCCAATTTCATCACAATGCTCCAAGACACCAGTAATCACAATGCTCCATGCCCTTTTCATCACAATGCCCCAAGACCCCTGTAATCACAATACTCCATGCCCCTTTTCATCAGAATGCTCCATGAGACATGTTATTACAAGGCTCCATGGTCTTCTCATCACAATTCTCCAGGAACTTTTCATCACAGTGCTCCATTCCCTTGTCATCACAATGCTCCATGACCCCTGTCCTCACAATACTTCCTGAATATTTTCAGTCCAATTCTCCAGGAACTTCTCATCACAATGCTTCATGATCCCTATCATCACAATGCTCCATGACCACTGTCATCCCAACGCTCCATGACCCCTGACAACACAGTGATCCAGGACTCTTGTCATCACAGTGCTCCATTCCCTAGTCATCACAATGCTCCATGAACATTTTCAGCCCAATGCTCCATAACAGTTGTCATCACAATGATGCATGACCTTGTCATCCCAATGCTCCATGACCCCTGTAATCACAATGATCCGTGATGCTTCTCATCACAGTGCTCTATGACCCTTATCATCACAATGCTCCATGCCTGTGTCAGCAAAATGCTACATGACCTTGTCATCAAAATGCTGCATTTGCTTGTCATCACAATACTCCCTTACCATTGTCATCACAATCCTCCATGTATCTTGGGATCACATTGCTTCATGCCCTTGTCATCCCAATGCTCCATGCTCCTTGAAAACAAAATGATCCATGACTTCTATCATCACAATGCTCCAAACCCTTGTTATCACAAAGTTCAATAACACTTGTCATCACAACGCTCCATGATGCCTGTCATCACAATACTCCATGTCCTTTTCGTCAAAATGCTCCATGATCTTTTTCATCACAATTCTCAATACACTTGTCATCACAATATTCCCTGACACTTGTCGTCAGAATGCTCCTTGAAACCTGTCATGAAATGGCTTCATGCCTTTTTCATCACAATGCTCCATGCCCTTTTCATCACAATGCTCCATGCCATTGTCGTCACAATACTCCACAAGCTTGTCATCAGAATGCTCCATGACACTTGTCATCACAATGCTCCATGGCCACTGTCATCACAATGCTCCATACCCCTTGTCATTACTGTGCTCCATGACGCTTGTCATCACAATTATCCATGGTCTTCTCATCACAATGCTCTACGCCCTTGTCATCAAAATGCTCCATGACCCTTGTCATCACAATGCTCCATGGCCACTGTCATCACAATGCTCCATTCCCCTTGTCATTACAGTGCTCCATGACGCTCGTCATCACAATGCTCCACGGTCTTGCCATCACAATGCTCCATTCCCTGGTCATCACAATGCTCCATGCCCTGGTCATAACAATGCTCCATGTCCCCAGTCATCACAATTATCCTCGTTCTTGGCATCACTATGCTCCATGACAGTTCTCATCACCGTGTTACATGATTTGTCATCACAATTCTCTATGCACTTGTCATCGCAATGCTCCATGACCCCTGTCATAGGAAGCTCCATGTGCTTCTCATCACAATGCTTCATGAACTTGTCATCAAAATTCTCAATGGCCCTTGTCATCACAATGCTCCATGCCCTTGTCATCACAATGCTCCATGTCCCTTGTCATCACAATGCTCCAAGCCCTTGTCATCAAAATGCTCCATTACATTTGTCATCACAATCCTCCATGACACTTGGCATCACAATGTTCCATTCCATTGTCATCGCAATGGACCATGACATATGTCATCACAATGCTCCCTGAGACCTGTCTTCAAAATACTCCATGACCTTCTCATCAGAGTGCTCCATGCCTTGTCATCACATTGCACCATGCCCACTGTCATCACAATAATCCATGAAACATGTCAGGCCAATGCTCCATGCCCCTGTCATCACAATGATCATTGCCTTTTCATCACAATGCTCTATGAACCCTGTCATCACAATGCTCCATGACTCCAGTCATCACAATGCTTCATGACCTTTGTCATCACAATGGTCCATGCCCTCGTCATCACAAGGCTCTGTGACCTTTGTCACCAAAATGCTCCATGAAATTTTCATCACAATGCTCGTTGACCCTTCTCATCACAATGCTCCATGCCTTTGTCAGCACAGGGCTCCATGACCCATGTCATCACAATGCGCCATGTGCTTGTCATAACAATGCTCCACAACCTTGTCATCACAATGCTCCATAAAACTTGTCATCACAATGCTCCATGCCATTGTCATCACAATGCTCCAAAAACCTCTCATCACATCGTTCCAAGCCCTTGTCATCACAGTATCCATGATGCTTTTCACCACAATGCTCGATGCCATTCTTCTCACAATGCTCCATGCGCTTGTCATTACAATCCTCAATGAACCATGTATCACAGTGTTCCGTGCCATTGTTATCACAATGCTCCTTGCCCCCTCTCATCACAATAATCCATGAAACATCTCAGACCAATATTCCATGCCCTTTTCATCACAGTGATCCAAGACTCTTCTAATCATAATGCTCCATGCCCCTTTTCATCTCAATGCTCCATGAACGCTGTCATCACAGTGCACCAATGCTCATCATCATAATGCTTCATGCTATTGTCATCACAATGAAATCAAAATGCTCTATGACCTCTGTCATCACAATGCTCCAAATCCTTGTGATGACAATATTCCCTAACACTTATCATCACAGCTCCCCCATAACGCTCGTCATCACAATTATCCATGGTCTTCTAATCACAATGATCCATGACATTTGCCATCACAATGCTCAATACCCTTGTCATCACAATGGTCCCTGACACTTGTCATCAGTATGCTCCTTGAACCCTGTCATGACAAGGCTACATGCCTTTTTCATCACAATGTTACATGCCATTTTCCTCACAGTGCTCCAAGATCCCTGTAATCACAATGCTCCATGCCCTTGTCATCACAAAGCTCCATGATGCATGTCATCAGAACGCTCCATGACATTCTCATCCCAATGTTCAATGCTCTTGTCATCACAATGCTCCAAGACCCCTGTAATCACAATGCTCCATGACCCTTTTCATCAGAATGCTCCATGAGACTTGTCATCACATGGCTCCATGGTCTTCTCCTCACAGTGCTCCAGTACCTTGTCATCACAATGCTCCTTGACCCCTGTCATCACAGTACTCCATGAACATTTTCCGCCCAATGCTCCATGACGTTCTCATCACAATGCTCCATGACCTCTGTCATAACAATGCTCCATGACCACTGTCATGACAATGCTCCATGAACCCTAACAACAAAATGATCCGGGACGCTTGTCATCAAAATGCTCCATGCCCTTGTCATCCCAATGCTCCATGAACCCTTTAATCACAATGCTCCATGACACTTGTCATCACAGTACTCCATGAACCTTGTCATCACAATGCCTTTGTCAGCAAAATGATACATAATCTTGTCATCACAATGCTCCAAGACCCCTGTAATCACAAAGCTCCATGACCCTTTTCATCAGAATGCTCCATGAGACTTGTCATCACATGGCTCCATGGTCTTCTCATCACAGTGCTCCAGTACCTTGTCATCACAATGCTCCTTGACCCCTGTCATCACAATAGTCCATGAACATTTTCAGCCCAATGCTCCATGACGTTCTCATCACAATGCTCCATGACCTCTGTCATAATAATGCTCCATGACCACTGTCATGTCAACGCTCCATGAACCCTGACAACACAATGATCCGGGACGCTTGTCATCAAAATGCTCCATGCCCTTGTCATCCCAATTCTCCATGAACCCTTTAATCACAATGCTCCATGACGCTTGTCATCACAGTGCTCCATGAACCTTGTCATCACAATGCCTTTGTCAGCAAATGATACATAATCTTGTCATCACAATGCTCCACGTGCTTGTCATCACAATCCTCCATGACCCTTGGGATCATATTGCTTTATGCCCTTGTCATCTCTATCTTGCCTTTCTGGTTTTTACAGATCTTCGGATGCCCTTTTTGACCGGTGGGAAGCGACAATTCTTTGTAGTGTGGATTTGCGTTGTGTGCTTGCTTGATTGGCCAAAAAGGGCCTATGCCTTTTCTCTTGAATATATTCAGGAGAAAAGTCATACACTGCTTCATTTTCAAGTCTTCTTCATTGCCTTCCCTCAACAGATTTTTGGAAGAGAGTTATCCTTTATAACTCTGCAGGTTTGTGTATTGCTTTGCCCCTGAGCTCCAATTTTCAAATCCCATTATTGGGAGCTGACCGCAAATCCACAATTTTGCTTCAGGACCTATACTGGTTCCAGGGGTGGCTATACTGGTTCCCTGTGGGTGGCTGAGGCTTTGTTTAATTCTTCTTCCTAATGGGAATTTAGAGTGACATGTGTCCGTCCAAATGCCTACATCTACTCTCTGATTGGTTCTCCCTCTTCCCTTTCATCCTCTGCACAATTAGCAAACTGTGCGAACCAGGAGGTTATAGGGGATGACTCTCCTAAGTTGGGAGATTGATAGTAAAGTAGTTGGAATGCCAAACTGTAGCACAAGGAGAGGAAAAAGTAGGAGACTTTCAGAAACCTTTCGCCATCACAGGGTGTCCATTCTCTAGGTTTCCCATACATGTTATAACTGTAGTGATATTCCCTTCTACCTGGAAATTTGGGACCCATGGAATGGTGGCATGCATTACTACTTTAAAGGGTCTGCATTTTCTCTCCCAATCTCACCAGTCCTCTCAGTCCCAAGTGTCCAGCCTTATGTCTCATCCAGCTGTCTTTGCAGATAGGGTCATTCTAGGTTTCATCAGAACCCCTGAAGGAATTGTGTAAGAATTTCGCTGTTTTTTTGTTTTGTTTTTGAAATTCATTTTTATAATGGGGCTGAGCTGATTTTCCCTGACGTGTTTATGCCGGTCTAGACACACTTGATTCCCTTTCAGAGGCATATCAATACATAGGTTTTAAGATTCTTACTAATCAGATATATTCCTCTGTGGGGAATAGGGGTTTTGTGTCCCGTTCACTGAGGAAGGTGTAGGTCTTGTCTATTCTGTATTTGGTTTATGGAATGGTACCTGTGCTAATATCAAACTCTGGTTTTATGCATCACCCCACCTCTCCTTTCCCCTTAAGGAGGCATAAGAGTGTTTTCTAAATGTGAGACGCTGCTCTCTTTCCTAATTCAGTTCATGTGTTGTGATGTTGACATTCCCTCTGTAAGTGATATCTTATGATAAGATTCTTTTTCTGTGTGACTAATTTCCCTTAGAATCATCATAGCTAAATCCTCTCATTATGCTGCTACTGGCCTTATGACATTGATTTCACGTCTGAGTGATATTCCATTGTACAAAATTACCACAAATTCTTTATGCATTTCTCTTTTTCCTGGGATACTTTAGGTATACCGAAGTTGAGGTTCTTGTATGCAGAGCAGCCCTAAACTTTGTGGTGCCTGTGTCTTGTTGATATTTACTCTTCCCAAGTTATATGTCCATGAGTTGAAGTCCCCTTTGCTCGGGGGCTTTGTATTTTAGATGTTTTAGGAAACAGCATACACTTCTTCAGAGTAGCTCTTGGATATTTATACCCCACCCATCAGCGTGACTAGTCTCCCTGTTTTCCATGGCCTCTCCTGCATTTTTGATTTGTACACATTTTTTGGATGGACTTTCTGAGCAGTGGAAATTGAGACTTCTTTATTGTGCGGATTTGAATTTCCCTCTTGCTTGGTTGGCCAAAAACTCTGTATGTGTTTTTTTCCTGAAGATATTCAAGAAAAAAATGCATACACCCTTTTGCCCAACTGCATCATTTTAGAAATTCTGCTGCTTTTCATATGCTTTAAATGTGAGTACAATCTACCTTTTGAAAAATGTTTCCTGCAATTCTGCCTCTCATTCAGAACCTCTTCGTTGCCTTACCTGAATATATATTTGGACGTTGGTTATCATTTATATCTTTGCAGGTCTTTGAATTGTCTGCTCCTGAGCTCCATTTTGCAACTCGCTTTTTTTGTGAGCTGACCGCCAAACCATTGGATTGATTCCGGCCCTATTCTGGTTCTGGGGAGGCAGGCTGAGCCTTTGGTTAATTCTTCTTCCTAATGGGAAATTAGAGTGACATGTGCCTGTCAAAACTACTACAGCTAATCTCTCATTGGTTCCTCCTCTTCCCATTTATCCTCTGCAAAAATTGCAAACTGTGTGAAACAGGAGGTTAAAGGTGCTGATTCTCCAAGTCGGGAGATTGTTAGTAATGTGGCTGGAGTGGCGAACCCCAGCACCAGGAGATCAAAAATGAGGTGCATTTTAGACACCTTTCCTAAGCACACGGTGTACATTCATCTCGGTTTCCCAGGCAAGTTTTCCCTGTCAGAAGATTCCCTTGAAAGTGCAGATTTGGGACCCATGGAATGGGTACCAGGCAGTATTATTTTAAAATGTCTGCATTTCCTCACTCAGCCTCTCTAACATCTCTTAGCGTGCATAGCTTCCAGCCTTATATATCATCCTGCTGTGGGTCTACATGTGTTCAATCCATGTTACATCGTAGCCCTTCAACAAAAGTTGTAAGAATTTTTGTCTGTCTCACTGTTTTTATAAATATTTTTAAATTTATTTTTATATTGGTTACAGCTGATTTTCAAAGCTCTGTTTTTTGCTGCTGTACATCCACTTGATTCATGTACTGTGAGACAACAATAAATTCTTTCTCAGATGCTTATGAGTCATATGTATTATTTTCCAGTGACTTGAGTGGACTGAGTGCAGTTCTTTGAGGTACCGTGTAGGCCTTGCCAGTTATTCAATTTGGTACTTGGAATGGTATCTTTGCCAATTTCAACCTCCTGGATAATACCTCACCATTCCCCATCTTTCCCATTTAGCAGCCTTATGTCTATTTTCTACATATTTGACTATGTTTCTGTTTTGTAGTTTATTTCATGTGTAGCCATGTTTGATTCCACCTTTAAGTGACATCTTATGATATGTGTCTTTTTCTTTCTGACATGTGTCACTTAGAATGATCGTATGTAACTCCTCCAGAGTTGTTACCACTGGCCTTATTTCATTGATTTCTGGATGAGTAATATTCCACTCTACATAAGTACCCCATCTCTTTTATCCATTTTATCCTTCCAGGGACATTTAGGTTATATCCAAGTGGAGGCCCTTTTTAACAGAGAGGTGGTAAACGTTGGAGTGCCTGTTTTCTGTCATTTTTTGTTTTTCCCAAGGTATACGCCCATGAGTGCAAGTGTCCTATGCTCTGTAGCTCAGTTTTAAGATGTTTTAGCAAACACAATACACTTCTCCAGAGTGGCCGTTGGCAAATTACATTTCCACTATCAGCCTCACAGGGCTCCCTTTTCTCCTCACCCTGTCCTGCATTTCTGGTGTTTACACTTTATGTGGATGGCCCTTCTGACTGATGTGAAGTGATACATTTTGTAGTAATTATTTCCAGTGCCCACCTGTTTGGTAGGATAAAAAGTGTGAATGGCCTTTACTTGAATATGTTCAGAAAAAAATGCATATGCCCTTTTGGGCCAACTGCATCATTGGCGATGTTCAGCCCCTTTTCTTGTGCTTTAATGGGAAGACCTTTCTACCTCTTCAAATCTGATTCCTGCCACTCTCCCTTGCTTATAAGTCCTTTTCTGTGACTTACCTCAAGACATTTTTCAACAATAGATATTTTCAACTCTGCAGTTTCATGAATTTTAGTGCCCCTGAGTTCCATTTTTCAACTTGTGTTTCTGGAAACTGGACACAAAACAGCAGGATTTCCTCTAGCCCTATTCTCTTTCTGTGGGCAATTCTAGCCTGTGATGAATTTGTCTTCCGGATTGGAAATTAGAGTGGCATGTGCCTGTCTGAACACCTAAGACTTGTCTCTAAATTTTTCTCATCCTTCCGCTTCATTCTCTGGACAAATTCCAAACTGTGTGCAACAGGATGTTAACGGTGCTGATATCCCCAAGTGAGGAGATTGTTAGGAAAGATGCTGGAGGGGTGAACCCGAGCACCAGGCGATGAGAAGATGAGGTGCCTTTTCCAAACTCTTTCCGATCAAACGGTGTACCATCCTCTAGGTGTGACAGGCATGTTTTAGGTGTAGGAAGGGTCCCGTGCATGGAAGGAGAACACCAGGGATTTTTCCAAATCAGTGCCTCCCCGTACCCCAAACTGGGGAATTTTTAAGCTACGGCTACACGTATGTCCATTAAGGGCCTTGGGAAATAGGCAGAGCCCAAACTTTAGATGATTGAAATCTTCAGGTCCAGAAGCGCTCACCATCGGCCTTGCTTAGGTTACATTTTATCTGTCATTGATAGATGATGTCAATAAAAATATCGATTCTTTTTCAGATTATTTCCCCTTATAGGTTATTGCAAAATATTCAGTGTAGTTCCCTGTGCTATACAGTAGTTCCTTGTTGATGATCTATTTTATACATAGCAGTGTGTATGTGTTAATCCCAAACTGTTAATTTATCCCTTCTCCTACCTTTCCCCTTTGTTAATAATAAATTATAAGATTTTATACTTCTCAGAAATGGGGGAGCTGAAAGAGAGGTATCCTTTTCAATGGAAAAGCATTCAAAACAAGATTGAAGCTTCAGCCAAGAGTATTCGATGTACATCCATGGAAATAAATCACTTCATTTCTCTAATGTTGACCTGACAAATAAGACAGACGTCTTCACTGAACTTGCTTATAGTAAAGTGATGGAAATATCAAATGTAAGTCTTAGAAAAATCTTATTTTACCCGAGCATTATACACTGCTCTATGTTAACTACAGTTTGGCTCACACATCTGTTCAATGAAGTTACAAATTTCTCAATTTCTGTTACTGATCTTCCAGAGGGGAACCCAACAGTAGTCCCCGTGCCCAGTGTCATTGGATCCAACAGATCAAGACTGAGTTTGGTTCAGAAGCAAAGGAAACATTATTTTGAAAACCGAATGGAGAGGTGAGAGTGTGCCCTCCCCCACGGGCTGTGGGCTGGGATGCTGAGTAGGGATCCCGGCAGCGTCAGTGGGTGTTAGGGGATGGAGGTCTCGAGGGCTGGGTTGGCTGCAGCTCAGGCTCTATGCCGTGGAGTCTGCATGGGACTCCGCTAGCTGAGGTGTCGACCCAGCCATTCTGCACTAGGAAGTCGGGTCTGAAGTGCCGGGTGTGGGACCTCTGCATGCGGAACCCTAGGAGCATGTGAAATTAGAAAAAGCACAAAGGAAAAACAGGTTAGACTTTATTTTATTGCCCAGATTCTCTTTTTATCTCCCAGGGATTTTTAATGAACGTTGCCAGAGACGAACACCTCCTCTGCTTTTTGTTCCGTTCCTCATTCTTGGGGTGTTGAGGGTGAAGAGCCCTCTTTTGTAACTGCTTCATGCTGTGGTGGGAGCCCTGATACCTAGGGGGAGGGGCAAAACGTCTCCCCACCAGCCTCCAGGTGAGGTTGATTGTCCCAAAGCCTCCTGCCTAACTTCTTGTCCGCCTGAGCACCAGCATTGGAAGTGTTATAGATTCTAATGACCTTTAAGGGTCCAGGAAAGAGATGCGCAGAGATGCTGTGGTGGCAGGTTTCACCCCACCCCACATTTGTTCAGTGACATTAGGCTGACTTTTTTGCCAGCCTAGATGCTCTGACCAGTAGTCTGTGCTTTCTTTAATTAGGTCTCTGAATTAATGTACAAACTGCACCATGTGTCAGAGCCCTGCCCGTGCAACTCCCTGACAGTCCAGGGTCAGTGGTGATCCAGGACCATGACGTCCACTGAGTCAACGGCCTTTAGAAGTAGCCAGCAGTCCAGCCGGTCATATTGGCCACCATCACCGTGGTTTCTGTAGGGTTTTCTATGTTGAAAGCGTGATATACGTTTCCCCCACCAAGCTTATTAGCTCCCCTCTGCGTGCAGTAAGTCCTGCAAGCAGTAGTCTGCTCTTCGGGGCACAGTCTTGTTGTTTTCTGAGAGAAACTCCAGGTCAAGTGATGGTCACACGAGTCATCTTGGGTGCCTGTTGCCCCCATTTGTCTCTCTGGAGGTTGGAGTTGGAGGGCCTCCTCACTCGAGGTCAGTGTGTCCACAGAGCGACCCCTGCTTCTTCAGGACATGATGGGTGGTTAGGATCACCACGTGGGCTCCTATTCCCTTAGGAGGGAGCTGGCCTTGTGGGATGCTGATTTCTAGCTTTTTAGATACCCCAGTATCCTGGCCTGATGAGTCAGTGGGCAAAGCCCTTGGTGACCATAGTTTACCATACCTGAAGGGCATTCTTGTGTTGCTCCATTTCAAGTGGTCCCAGTTTTTGCACTAAGGCTCCAAGGGCGATTAACCTTTGACCGGGTATGTAAAGGTCAAAGGGTTTAGCTAAATTAGCGAGTTCCTGCGCAAGGATCTGAATTGACTGTTCTTTCCATTCTTGAAAGGCTGCTTCTGGATTCTATTCAAAAGGATCATCATCTTTTCGTGTCAGTGTTTCATGTAGAGGCCCAGCTATTAGACTGTAGTTAGGGATCCAGATGCAGAAAACCTTGGCCTCCCCAGGAACCCTTAAGCTGTCTTCTAGTTTTAGAAGAGGTAAGGCTGCAAATGGCTTCTTCCCTATCCTGGGATGCGTTTCTCCAAGTATCTGTGACAATGAAGCCCAGGCAAGTCACCTGAGCCTGTGATATTTGAGCCTTTTTCTTGGACACTTTCTATCCTTTCTTGGCTAGGTAGTTCCGAGGCATCTTTAGTAGGCCTGGCAATCAGAATGTCATCTGCATATTGAAGGAGTGTTCCCTTTTACAGAGGTAGAACTTTTAGGTCTTTAGAGGACATTTCCCCAATGATGGTGTGGGGATTTTTGAACCATTGGGGCAGGACGGCCCAGCATTATTGGTTTTGTTGCATGTTGTGTCCTGCCACTCACAAGCCAAAAATTCTTGTGACTCTGAGATGACTGGAATACAGAAGAAGGCATCATTGAAGTCTAATACAGAATGCCATGTCCTGGTGGATGGTAGAATGAGCAGCAGGGTGTAGGAAATAGGATCTACTAGATGTAGATCCTCGGTGGCTTCACTAACTGTCCTGATATCCTTTACCAGGTCTCCAGCAGCCCATGGGGCTCTCGTGGTCAGGCCAATCCCAGGATATGGAGCTCACCTGGGCTGCATCCCGCACCCCACAGCCCACGGGGCTCTCGTGTTCAAGTCCCTCCCAGGGTATGGAGCTCACCTGTGCAGCTACCCAGCAGCCCATGGGGCTCTCATAGTCAGGCCCTTCCCAGGATATGGAACTCCCCTGGGCAGGTACCCCAGCAGGGCTGGACACACAGGAACTGTGCACATAGCCCACCTTGCAGAGAACCCCCAGCTCACCTGTCGCTCACAGCTGACACAGAACACCTCAGAGCAGTACTTGAACTAACAAACAGTAACTCTGACAGGTCTGTGACCCTGGCTATCACTCTGTTCAGCCTCTCTCTGCCTGGTCTTCCAGACACTTCCACTGCAGCCAGGGCACCAGGCCTCTGTCTCCACCCACCATCACTCCTCTCCCTGACTCCTGGGTTCCTCTCATTAGGATAGGGTCTTCTTGAAGTTGTTTTCCACTCATGGACCAGATAAAATGATAAGAAAACAAGCCGCAGCTGCAGCCCCTTGTCTATCCTGACTCTCAAGGCCCACACCTGTTCCTTGGGACTGACCCGTTTAGCAAGGTTCATTTTCTGCAACTGTGAGCCCCTGAGGGGTGAGGATTGGCTGATTTGGGCAGCCTGACACTGCCTTCCAGCCCCCACCCCACAGGTGTGCCTGGGTTGATGTCAATATAAACACCTCTCCAGTCAGCAAGAGCACCTGTAGCTGTGACTGACGCCATATCCTCTGCCCCGTCAGCAGTTTCGGGGCTGGTGTGGTGGGAGGGAGTGAGGGGCCGTGGCTTTGTGGGTGGCCCAGTGTGAGTTGGGCTCTGCTGGACTTTCTGCAGGAGTTGCCAGGCTGCCACCTGCTAAAGAAGAGGATGTGTCACCCATACCTGCCACTGGAATTTCTCCCCAGGCAGAGGTGAGGAAGTAAAAAAGCAGTGGGGGCTGTGGCAGGAGGGGTATCTCAGGCAGGGAAATGGAAAGCTTCCTGAAGAGCATCTGGGGCCAGGACCATCCTGGCTGGCCTTCAGGCACCAAGTCGGCCTGCGTGCTCTCGCTAGTGTGGCTCCACAGCCCTTCCTCTAGGCTTGCAAGTGCTTGTACATATTCAGGTGTTTTACCTGGAAAGGGTGGGAAGAGTTCAGCTGCAGCAGGACTGGGGCTCAGCTCACATTTACTCACAGACGCCTCGACACAGTCCCCCAGCTTTGCAATGAGGATGCTCCTTGTGGGGGGGAGTGCTGCTGACGACATGGGAGACGATTTCCCACCTCTGACCAACTTAAGAATTTTTTACCACTGGAGCAAGTGCCCTGATACGATTTTCCTCTGTATCACTGGTGGGTTCTGTTTTATTTATTTTTTCTTTTTTTCTTTTTGGTTCAAGTTAGATTTTATTTATTCCTCTTTTTTTAAATTTTGGAGATATAAACATGGAAATAATGCATTAATATAAAGACGTCTATGTGAAGGGAAATCCTTTTTTTCTGTTTTATTTTATTAAATGTTATTTATTTATTTTTAATTTTTTTAAATTTATTTCTTTTATACAGCAGGTTCTTATTGGATATGTATTTTATACATATAAGTGTGCACATGTGAATCCCAGTCTCACAATTCATCCCACCACCACCCTCACATGGCGTTCCCTCCTTGGTGTCCATATGTTTGTTCTCTACATCTGTCTCTATCTCTGCCCTGCAAACTGGTTCATCTGTACCATTTTTCTAGGTTCCACATATATGCATTAATATACAATATTTGTTTTTCTCTTTCTGACTTACTTCACTCTGTATGACAGTCTCTAGATCCATCGAGGTCTCTACAAATGACCCAATTTCATTCCTATGTATGACTGAGTAATATTCCGTTGTATATATGTACCACGTCTTTATCCATTCGTCTGTCTGTGGGCACTTAGGTTGCTTTCATTACCTGTCTATTGTAAATAGTGCTGCAGTGAACATTGTGGTGAATGTGTCTTTTTGATTTATGGTTTTCTCTGGGTATATGCCCAGTAGTGGGATTGCTGGATTATATGGTAATTCTATTTTTGTTTTTTTAAGGAACCCCCATACTGTTCTCCATAGAGACTGTATCGATTTACATTCCCACCAATAGTGGAATAAGTTTCCTTTTTTCCACACCCTCTCCAGCATTTGTTGTTTGTAGATTTTCTAATGATGCCCATTCTAACAGGTGTGACGTGATACCTCATTGTAGTTTCGATTTCCATTTCTCTAATAAATAGTGATGTTGAGCAGATTTTCATGTGCGTACTGGCCATCTCTATGTCTTCTTGGAAGAAATGTCTATTTAGATCTTCCATTTTGTATTGGGTTGTTTGTTTTATTAATATTGAGCTGCATGAGCTGTTTATATATATTGGAGATTAATCATTTGTCCATTGATTCGTTTGCAAATATTTTCTGCCATTCTGAGGGTTGTCTTTTCGTCTTGTTTGTAGTTTCCTTTGCTTTGCAAAAGCTTTTAAGTTTCATTAGTCCCATCTGTTTAGTTTTCTTTTTTATTTCATTACTATAGGAGGTGGATCAAAAAAGATCTTGCTGTGATTTACGTCAGAGTATCCTTCGTAAGTTTTCCTCTCAGAGTTTTATACTGTCTGGTCTTACATTAAGGTCTCTAATTCATTTTGAATATATTTTTATGTATGGTGTTGGGGAGTGTTCTAATTTCATTCTTTTACATGTAGCTCTCCATATTTCCCAGCACCAATGATTGAAGAGACTCTCTTATCTCCATTGTATAGTCTTGCCTCCTTTGTCATAGATTAGTTGACCATAAGTGTGTAGGTTTATCCTTGGGCTTTTTTTTTTTTCCTTTTACACGTTTATTGGAGTATAATTGCTTTACAATGGAGTGTTCGTTTCTGCTGTATAACAAAGTGAATCAGCTATACATATACAAATATCACCAGATCCCCTCCCTCTTGCATCTCCCTCCCACACTCCATATCCCACCCCTTTATGTGGTCACAAAGCACCAAGCTGATCTCCCTGTTCTATGTGGCTGATTCTCAGTAGCTATCGGTGTTACATTTGGTAATGTATTTATGTCCATGCCACTCTCTCACTTCGTCCAAGCTTACCCATCCCCGTTCCGGTGCCCTCAAGTCCTTTCTCTATGTCTGTGTCCTTAATCCTGTCCTGCCACTAGGTTCTTCAAAATCTTTTTTTTTCTTCATTAGATTCCATATATCTCTGTTAACATACAGTATTTGTTTTTCCCTTTCTGACTTACTTCACTGTGTAGGACAGATTGTAAATCCAGCCACCTCAGTACAAATAACTCAGTTTTGCTTCTTTTTATGGTTGAGTAATATTTGATTGTATATATGTGCCAGATGTTCTTTATCCATTCATCTGTCGATGGACACTTAGGTTGCTTCCATGTCCTGGCTAATGCAAATAGAGTTGCAATGAACATTTTTGTACATAACTCTTTTTGAATTATGGTTTTCACAAGGCAAATGCCCAGTACTTGGATTGTTGTGTCGTATGGTACTTCTATTGTTAGTTATTTAAAGGAACCTCCGTACTGTTCTCCCTAGTGCCCATATCAATTTACATTCCCACCCACAGTGCAAGTGTGTTCCATTTTCCCCAATATAGGCCTCTCCAGCATTTATTGTTCTGTAGATTTTTTTGATGATTGCCACTCTGACTGCTGTGAGGTGATACCTCAGGGTAGTTTTGATTTGCATTTCTCTAATGATTAGTGATGTTCAGCATCCTTTCATGTGTTTCTTGGTAATCTGTATATCTTCTTTGGATAAATGTCTATTTAGGTCTTCTGCCCGTTTTTGGATTGGGTTGTTTGTTTTTGTGATATTGAGCTACATGAGGTGCTTGTAAAGTTTGGAGATTAATCCTTTGTCAATTGCTTCATTTGAAAATATTTTCTCCCATTCTGAGGGTTGTTTTTGCATCTTGTTTATGTTTTCCTGTACTGTGTAAAAGCTTTTAAGTTTCATTAGGTCCCTTTTGTTGATTTCTGTTTTTATTTCCATTTCTCTAGGAGGTGGGTCCAAAAGGATCTTGCTGTGATTTATGTCATAGAGTGTTCTGCCTATGGTTTCCTCTAAGTGTTTTATAGTGTCTGGTCTTATATTTAGATCTCTAATCAATTTAGAGTTTATTTTTGTGTATGGTGTTATGGAGTGTTCTAATTTCATTCTTTTATGTGGAGGGGTCCAGTTTTCCCAGCACCAATTACTGAAGAGACTGTCTTTTCTCCATTGTATATCCTTAGCTCCTTTGTCATAGATGAGATAGCCATAGGTATGTAGGTTTATCTCTGGGCTTTCTGTCCTGTTCCATTGATCTGTGTTTATGCCAATCTACATACACTTGATTCCATTATGGAGACATATAAATACATAGGTTTCAAAGTTATTACCAGTCAGATATATTCCTCTTCAGTGAATAGGGTGTTTTGTGTCCAGTTCATTGAGAAAGGAGTAGGTCTTGTCTATTACATATTTGGTATATGGAATGGGATCTGTGCTAATTTCAAACTCTGCTTTTACACATCACCCCACGTCACCTTTCCCCTTAAGGAGGCATAAGTGTGTTATCTAAATGTGTAACTCTGTTCTCTTTTGAAATTCAGTTCATGTGTAGCCATGTTTACATTTCCTCTCTAAGTGATATATTACAATAAGTTTCTTTTTCTTTGTGGCTCATTTCACTTAGCATCATCGTACCTAAAGCCACTCATTAAGCTGCTATTGGCCTTATGACATTGATTTTATGTCTGAGTGACATTCCATTGCATATAAGTACCACAACATCTATATCTATTTTTTTTTCCTTTCCTGGGATATTTAAAGTGTACTGAAGTCGAGGTTCTTGTAAACAGAGCAGCCCTAAAGTTTGGGCTGGCTGTGTGTTGTGGATTTTTAGTTTTCCCAAAATACACGCCCATGAGTGGAAGTGTGCTATGCTCTGTAGCTCTGTTTTAGAAAACAACATACAGTTCTCCAGAGAGGCTGTTGGCAATTTACATCCTGTCCATCGGCGTAACCAGACTCCCTTTTCTCCATGGCCTGTCCTGCATTTGTGGCTTTTACACTATTTGTGGATGGCCCTTTTGACTGGAGGTAAGGGACACTTCTCTGTAGTGTGGATTTGCAATGCCTGATGGCTTGCTTGGCCAAAAAGGGCATATGCATTTTTTCTCGAATATATTCAGGAAAATACACATAGTCCCTTTTCAGCCAAGGGCAACATTGTCGAAATTCTGTCGCTTTTCATGTGCTTTAAAGACGACTCCAATCTACCTCTTGAAATCTGTTTCCTTCAATTCTGCCTTGCATTCAAATCCTCTTCACTGCCTTTCGTCAATATATTTCTGGATGATAGTTGTCCTTTATAACTCTGCAAGTTTGTGAATTGCTGTGCCCCTGATTTCCATTTTTCAACTCGCCTCTTTGTGAGCTGGCTGCAATACCGCAGGATGGCTTTAGGCCCTACTCTGGTTCCAGGGCTTCAGGCTGAGCCTTTGGTTAATTATTCTTCCTGATGGGAAACTAGAGTGACATGTGCCCATCCAAACACCTACAGCTAATCTCTCATTTATTTCCCCTCTTCCTGTTCATCCTCTGCACAATTTGCAAACTGTGCATAACGGGAGGGTAAAGGCACTGACACTCCAAGTGGGGAGATTTTTAGTAATGCAGATGGAATGGCGAAGCCGAGTACGACAAAAGGAAAAATGAGGTACCTTTTAGAAAACTTTCCCAATTACACAGTGTACCATCCACTGGGTTTCCCATGCATGTTTTAACTGTAGGAAGATTCCCTTAAACCTGGAGAGTTGGGACCACTAGATTGGGTAGCACACAGTATTGCTCTAAGTGGTGTTCTTTTTTTTTTTTTTTTTTTTTTTTTTGCTGTACGCAGGCCTCTCACTGCTGTGGCCTCTCCCGTTGCGGAGCACAGGCTCCGGACGCTCAGGCTCAAGCTTAGCGGCCATGGCTCACGGGCCCAGCCACTCCGCGGCATGTGGGATCTTCCCGGACCGGGGCACAAACCCTTGTCCCCTGCATCGGCAGGGGGACACTCAACCACTGCGCCACAAGGGAAGCCCTAAGTGGTGTTCTTTTGTTCACACAACCTCAGAAATCTTGTCAGCCCCAAGTGTCCAGTCTTATGTCTCATCCAGCTGTGGGTGTAAAGGTGGTCAATCTAGCTTGCATCACAGGCCCTGAACGTAATTTTTAAGACTCTCTCTCTGTTTTTGCATTTTGATTTTGAAATTTATTTTTATAAGTGGGTTTAACTGAATTTCAGTGCTGTGTTCATGCCGTTATACACACACATGATTCCTTTATGGAGACATGAGAATACATATGTTTTAAAATACATAGAGTCAGACATATTCCTCTGCAATGAATAGGGGGTGTTGAGTCCAGTTCATTGTGCCGGGAGTAGGTGTTGTTTATTACATACATGGTTTATATAACGGTATCTGTGCTAATTTAAAACTGTGGTTTTATGCATCACCCCGCCTCGGCTTTCCTCTTAAGCAGGCAAAAGATGTTTCCTAAATGTGTGACTCTGTTGTGTTTCTCATTCAGTACATGTGTAGTCATGTGTACATTCCCGCTATGAGTGATATCTTATGATAAGATTAGTTAGTCTGTAATCTTTCCTAACTCAGTTCATGTGTAGCCATGTTTACAGGACCATCATAAGTGATATCTTATGATAAGTTTCTTTTTCTGTGTGACTTATTTCACTTAGAATCATTGTACCTGAATCCACTCATTTTGTTGCTACTGGTCTTATGACATTGATTTCATGGCTGAGGGATATTCCATCGTACATAAGTACCACAATTTTTTGAACAATTTTTAACTTTCCTGGGATATTTAAGGTGTAACCAAGTTGAGGTTCTTGTAAGCAGTGCATCCCTAAATTTTGGTGTGGTTCTGTCTTATTGATTTTCAATTTTCCCAAGGTATATTCCCTAGACTGGAAGTGCCCTTGGCTATGTAGCTCTGTTGTTTACATGTTTTATGGAACACAATGCACTCCTCCAGAGAGGCAGTTGCCAACTTACATCCCGCCCAACAGCATAACAAGCCTCCCTGTTCTCTAGGTCCTCTCTTGCCTTTCTGGTTTTTACATATTTTTCCGATGTCCCTTTTGACCGGTGGGAAGGGATATTTCCTTGTACTGCAGATTTGCCTTGCCCGCTTGCTAGCTTGGCCAAAAAGGGCGTATGCATTTTCTCCTGAATATATTCAGGAGAAAACGAATACACCATTTTTGGACAAGTGCATCATTGTCGAAGTTGTGCCCCTCTTCCTGTGCTTCAAAGGTGATTCCAACGTACCTCTTGAAATCTGTTTACTGTGATTCTGCCTCGCTTTCAAGTCCACCTCGTTGCCTTCCTTCAAACAATTTTTGGCCGATAGCTGTCCTTTATTACTCTGCCAGTTTGTGAACTGCTGTGCCCCTGAGCTCCACTTATCAAATCGTTTTTTGTGAGCTGACCGCAAGTCCAAAATTTCGGTTCAGGACCTATACTGGTTTCCGGCAGCAGGATGAGTCTTTGGTTAATTCTTCTTCCTGCCCGGCAATTAGAGTCACATGTGCCCGTCCAAATGCCTAACAGCTACTCTCTCATTGGTTCTCCCTGTTCCCTTTCATCCTCTGCCAAATTGGCAACCTGTGTTATCCAGGAGGTTAAAGGGGCTGTCTCTCCAAGTTGGGAGATTGATAGTAAATCAGTTGGAAAGTCAAACCGGAGAACCAGGAGAGGGACTATTTGTTGAGTTTTAGAGACCATTCGTATTCACAGTGTGTCCATTCTCTAGGTTTCCCGTACATGTTATAGCTGTAGTAATATTCCCTTCAACCTGGAGAGTTTGGAACCATGGCATGGAGGCCACGCATTATTGCTTTAAATGGTCTGTGTTTGCTCACGCAGTCTCACCAAGCCTCTCAGTCCCAAGTGTCCAGCCTTATGCCACATCAAGATGTAGTTGTAGATAGATTCATTCCAGGTATCATCAGAGACCCTGAAGGAATTGTAAAGAATTTCCCTGTTTTTTTGTTTTGTTTTTGAAATTCATTTTTATAGTGGGTTTGAGCTGATTCTCGCTGCCATGTTTATGCCAGTCTAGACATACTTGATTCCCTTATGGAGACATATCAATACATAGGTTTTAAGATTCTTACTAGTCAGATATATTCCTCTGCAGAAAATATGGTGTTTTGAGTCCCTTTCCCCGAGGAAGGTGTAGGTTTTTCTATTCCATAGTTGGTTTTTGGAACACTACCTGTGCTTATATCAAACTCTGGTTTTATGCATCACCCCACCTCTCCTTCCCCCTTAAGCAGGCATAAGAGTGTATTCTAAGTGTGAGACTCTGTTCTCTTTCCTAACTCAGTTCATGTGTAGCCATGTTTACAGCATCTTAATAAGTCATATCCTATGATAAGCTTCTTTTTCTGTGTGACTTATTTCACTTAGAATCATCGTACCTGAATCCACTCATTTTGCTGCTACTGGTCTTATGACATTGATTTCATGGCTGAGGGATATTCCATCGTACGTAAGTACCACAATTTTTTGAACCATTTTTAACTTTCTTGTGACAATTAATATGGACCCAAGTTGAGGTTCTTGTAAGCAGTGCATCCCTAAATTTTGGGGTGGCTCTGTCTTATTGATTTTCAGTTTTCCCAAGGTATATTCCCTAGACTTGAAGTGCGCTTGGCTATGTAGCTCAGTTGTTTACTTGTTTTAGGGAACACAATGCACTCCTCCAGAGTGGCAGTTGGCAACTTACATTCCGCCCATCAGCATAAAAAGGCTCCCTGTTCTCCAGGTCCTCTTTTGCCTTTCTGGTTTTTACACATTTTGCCGATATCCCTTTTGACTGGTGGGAAGTGATACTTCTTTGTACTGCAGATTTGCATTGCCCGCTTGCTGGCTTGGCCAAAAAGGTTGTATGCATTTTCCCCTGAATATATTCAGGAGAAAACACATACACCCTTTTGGGCCAAGTGCATCATTGCCGTAGTTGTGCCCCTCTTCCTGTGCTTTACAGGTGATTCCAACGTACCGCTTGAAATATGTTTCCTGCTATTCTGCCTCGCTTTCAAGTCCGCCTCGTTGCCTTCCTTCAACAGATTTTTGGACGATAGTTGCCATTTAGTTGTCTGCCAGTTTGTGAATTTCTGTGCCCTTGAGCTCCATTTTTTAACTCGTTTTTTTGTGAGCTGAATGCAAGTCCAAAATTCTGGTTCAGGACCTATACTCCTTCCCGGTGTGTGGCCGAGACATTAGTTAATTTTCCTTGCTCCCGGGATATAAGAGTGACATATGCCCGTCCAAATGCCTAACAGCTACTCTCTCATTGTTTCTCCCTCTTCCCTTTCTTCTTCTGCCAAATTGGCAACCTGTGCCAACCAGGAGTTTATAGGTGCTGTCTCTCCAAGTTGGGAGATTGATAGTAAAGCAGTTGGAATGTCAAACCAGAGCACCAGGAGAGGGACTATTCGTTGAGTTTTAGAGACCTTTCGTATTCACAGTGTGTCCATTCTCTAGGTTTCCCGTACATGTTATAGCTGTAGTAATATTCCCTTCAACCTGGAGACGTGGGACCCATGGAATGGGGGCCATGCATTATTTCTTTAAAGAGTCTGCATTTTCTCACCCAATCTCACCAATCCTCTCAGTCCCATTTGTCCAGCCTTATGCCACATCCAGCTGTCATTGTAGATAGGGTCATTCCAGCTTTCATCAGAAACCCTGAAGGAATTGTAAAGAATTTCCCATTTTTTGGTTTTCCAAATTCCTTTTTATAGTGGGTTTGATCTGATTCTCGCTGCCATGTTTATGCCAGTCTAGACACACTTGATTCCCTTACGGAGGCATAGCAATACATAGGTTTTAAGATTCTTATTAGTCAGATATATTCCTCTGCACGTAATATGTGTTGTTGCATCCCGTTCACTGAGGAAGTTGTAGGTCTTGCTATTCTGTATTAGGTTTTTGGAATGGTACTTGTTCTAATATTAAACTCTGGTTTTATGCATCACCCCACCTCTCCTTCCCCCTTATGCAGGCATCAGAGTGTTTTCTAAATGTGAGACTCTGTTCTCTTTCCTAACTCAGTTCATGTGTAGCCATGTTTACAGGATATCTATAAGTGATATCTTATGATAAGTTTCTTTTTCTGTGTGACTTATTTCACTTAGAATCATCGTACCTGAATCCACTCATTTTGCTGCTACTGGTCTTATGACTTTGATTTCATGGCTGAGGGATATTTCGTTGGACGTAAGTACCTCAAATTTTTGTACCATTTTTATCTTTCAGGGATATTTAAGGTGCACCCAAATGAGCTTCTTGTAAGCAGTGCAGCCCTAAATAATGTGGTGGCTCTGTCTTATTGATTTTCAGTTTTCCCAAGGTATATTCCCTAGACTGGAAGTGCCCTTAGCTCTGTACCTCTGTTGTTTACTTGTTTTAGGGAACACAATGCACTCCTCCAGAGAGGCAGTTGGCAATTTACATCCCACCCATCAGCATAACCAGGCTCCCTGTTCTCCAGGGCCTCTCTTGCCTTTCTGTTTTTTACACATTTTGCGGATGTCCCTTTTGACCGGTAGGAAGTGATACTTCTTTGTAGTGCTGATTTGCATTGCCCACTTGCTTGCTTGTCCAAAAAGGGCATATGTGTTTTCTCCTCTATATATTCACGGGAAAACCCATATGCCCTTTATGGCCATTTCCAGAATTTTCGAAGTTGTAATGCTTTTCCTGTGTTTTAAGGCGATTCCATTGTACCTCTTAAAATCTGTTTCATGCCATTCTGCCTCATTTTCCCTTCCGCCTCGTGGCTTTCTCTCAACAGATTTTTGGAAGAGAGTAGTCCTTTATAACTCTGCAGGTTAGTGAATTGCTGTGGCCCTGAGCTCCATTTTTCAACTCGCGTTTTTGTGAGCTGACCGCAAATCAACAGTTTTGCTTCTGGATTTATAATGATTCTGGGGGGGCAGGCTGAGATGTTGGTTAATTCCTCTTTGTGACGGGAAATTATAGTGACATGTGGCTGTCCAAATGCCTACAGCTACTCTCTCATTGGTTCTCTCTCTTCCCTTATATCCTCTGCACAATTTGCCAACTGTGCGAACCAAGAGGTTATAGGGGCTGACTTTCAAAGTTGGGAGATTGATAGTAAAGCAGTTGGAATGTCAAACTGGAGCACAAGGAAAGAAAAAAGTAGTAGAGTTTTAGAAACCTTTCACCATCAGATGGTTTCCATTCTCTAGGTTCCCATACACGTTATAACTGTAGTGATAGTCCCTTCTACCTGGAGAGTTGGGAACCATGGAATGGGTGGCAGGCATTATTGCTTTAAAGGGTCTGCATTTTTTCACCCAATCTCACCAATCCTCTCAGTCCCAAGTGACCAGCCTTATGCCACATCCAGCTGTCATTGTAGATAGGGTCATTCCAAATTTCAAAAGAACCCCTGAAGGTATTGTGTAAGAATTTTACTGTTTTTATGTTTTGTTTTCAAATTCAGTTTTATATTGGGTTTGAGCTGATTCTCACTGCCATGTTTATGTCGTTCTAGACACACTTGTTTCCCTTACGGAGACATATCAATACATAGGTTTTAAAATTCTTACTAGTCAGATATGTTTCTCTGCGGGGAATAGGGATGTTGAGTTCCATTCACTGAGGAAGGAGTAGGGCTTGTCTCTTCTGTTTTTGGACTATGGAACGGTACCTGTGCTAATATCAATCTTATGTTTTGTGCATCTCCCCACCTCTCTTTCCCCTTAAGCAAGCGTTAGAGTGTTTTCTAAATCTGAGACTCTGTTCTCTTCCCTAATTCAGTTCATATGTAGCCATGTTTACATTCCCTTCATAAGTGATATCTTATGTCAGAATGCACCATGGCCGTTCTCATAATAATGCTCCATGACCCCTGTCATCACAATGCACCATGCCCTGGTTATCACAATGCTCCATGTCCCTTGTCATCACAGTTCTCCACGTCCATGTCATCACAATGCTATATGACACTTCTCAGCAATATGTTACATGCTCTTGTCATCACAATTCTCCATCCACTTGACATTGCAATGCTCCATGCACTTGTCATCACAATGCTCCATGCACTTGTCATCACAATGTTCCATGCCCCTGTCATCACAATGCTCCATGACCCATGTCATCACAATGCTCCCTGACACCTGTCATCACAATGCTTCATGCCCCTTGTCATTACAGTGCTCCATGATGCTACACATCACAATTACCCACGGTCTTCTCATCACAAAGATCCATGACCAATATCATCACAATGCTCCATGACCACTGTCATCACAACACTCCATGACACCTGACAACACAATGATTCGGCACTCTTGTCATCAAAATGTTCCATTCCCTAGTCATCACAATGCTCCATAGACCCTGTCTTCACAATACTCCATGAACATTTTCAGCCCAATGTTCCATGAACCTTGTCATCACAATGATCCATGCCCTTGTCATCCCTATGCTCCATGACCCCTGTATTCACAATGCTCCGTGACGCTTGCCATCAGAGTGCTCCATGACACATGTCATCACAATGCTCCATGCCTTTGTCAGCAAAATGCTACATGACCTTGTCATTACAATGCTTTGTGCGCTTGTCATCACAATACTCCATTTCCATTGTCATCACAATCCTCCATGAACCTTGGGATCACATTGCTTCATGCCCTTGTCATCACAATGCTCCATGCTCCTTGAAATCAAAATGATCCATGACCTCTGTCATCACAATGCTCCAAACCCTTGTGATCACAATGTTCCATAACACTTGTCATCACAACGCACCATGATGCCTGTCATCACAATACTCCATGCCCTTTTCATCACAATGCTCCATGACCTTTGTCATCACAATTCTCAATACACTTGTCATCACAATGCTCCATTTCCATTGTCATCACAATGCTCCATGTCATTGTCATCACAATGCTCCATGAACCCTCTCATCACATGGCTCCATGCACTTGTCATCACAAAGCTCCATGACACTTGTCATCACAATGCTTGATGCCCTCCTCATCACAGTGCTCCATGTCCTTGCCATTACAATCCTGCATGACCCATGTATCACAGTGTTCCGTGCCATTGTCATCACAATGATCCATGTACTCTTCATCACAATGCTCCAAAATCCCTGAAATCACAATGCTCCATGTCCTTGTCATCACAAAACTCCATGACACATGTCATCAGAATGCTCCATGGACTTCTCATCACTATGTTCCATGCCCTCGTCATCACAATGCACCAATACCACTGTAATCACGATGCTCCATGCCCCTTTTCATCAGAATGCTCCATGAGACTTGTCATCACAAGACTCCATGGTCTTCTCATCACAGTGCTCCAGGACCTTTTCATCACCATGCTCCATTCCCTTGTCATCACAACGCTCCATGATGCCTGTCATCACAATACTCCATGCCCTTTTCATCCCAATGCTTCATGACCTTTGTCATCACAGTTTTCCATGCCCTCGTCATCAACAGTCTCTGTGACCATTTTAAGCACAATGTTCCATGAACTTTTCATCACAATGCTCTTTGACCCTTGTCATCACAATGCTCTATGCCTTTCTCAGCACAATGCTCCATGACCCTTGTCATCACAATGCTCCATTCGCTTGTCAGCACAATGCTCCATGACACATGTCATTACAATGAGCCATGACCCCTGTCTTCACAATGCTCCGTGACTCCAGGCATCTCAATGCTTTATAACGTTTGTCATCATAGTGGTCCATGCCCGCGTCATCACAAAGCTCTGTGACCTTTGTAAACGCAATGCTCCATGAACATTTCATCACAATTCTCTGTGATACTTGCCATCACAATCCTCCATGTCTTTGTCAGAACAGTGCTCCATGACCATTGTCTTCACAATATGCCACGCACATTTCATCACAACGGTCCACAACATTGTCATTGCAATGCTCCATAAACCTTGTAATCACAATGCTCCATGCACTTCTCATAAAAATGCTCTCTCAAAAGAGATATCACAGTGTTCCATCACTAGTCATAATAATACTCCCTCACCCCTGTAATCACAATGATCCATGACACTGTCATCACACTTCTACATCCCCTTATCATCACAATGTTCCATGACAACTGCCATCAAAATCCTCCATGATCCGTTTCATCCCAAAGCTGCAAGACCCCTGACATCACAATGTTCTATAACCCCTGGCATCAAAATGTTCCATTACAATTTTCATCAAATTGCTGCATGACCCGGTCATCAAAATTCTCCCTGAACTTCTCATCACAATGCACCATGCCCTTGTCATTAAAATGCTCCATGACTTGTCATCACAATGTTCCATGACGTTTGTCATCACAATGCTCAATACACTTGTCATCACAATGCTCCCTGACACTTGTCATCAGAATGCTCCTTGAACCCTGTCACGAAAAGGCTCCATGCCTCTTTCAGCACAATGCCCCATGCCGTTTTCTTCACAATGCTCCATGCCACTGTCATCAAAATACTCCACAAGCTTGTCATCAGAATGCTCCATGACCCTTGTCATCACAATTCTCAATGCATTTGTCAGCACAATGCTCCCTGACCCTTGTCATCAGAATGCTCCATTACCTTTGTCAACAGAATCCTCCATGACACTTGGCATCACAATGCTCCATGCCATTGTCATCACAATGGGCCATTACCTATGTCATCACAATGCTCCCTGACACCTGTCTTCACAATACTGCATGACCTGGTCATCAGTAGGCTCCATGCCCTTGTCATCACAATGTGCCATTCCAAATGTCATCACAATAATCCATGAAACTTATTAGACCAATGTTCCATGCCCTTGTCATCACAGTGCTCCATGCCCTTGTTATCACAATCCTCCATGAACCCTGTCATCACCATTCTCCCTGACTCCAGTCATCACAATGCTTCATGACCTTTGTCATCACAATGGTCCATGCCCTCGTCATCAACAGACTCTGTGACCTTTTTTTTTTTTTTTTTTTTTGCGGTATGCGGGCCTCTCACTGTTGTGGCCTCTCCCGTTGCGGAGCACAGGCTCCGGACGCGCAGGCCCAGCGGCCATGGCTCACGGGCCCAGCCGCTCCGCGGCACATGGGATCCTCCCAGACCGGGGCACGAACCCGTATCCCCTGCATCGGCAGGCGGACTCTCAACCACTGGGCCACCAGGGAGGCCCCTCTGTGACCTTTTTAACCACAATGCTCCATGAACTTTTCATCACAATGCTCTTTGACCCTTGTCATCACAATGCTCTATGCCTTTCTCAGCACAATGCTCCATGACGCTTGTCATCACAATGCTCCATGCGCTTGTCAGCACAATGCTCCATGACACATGTCATCACAATGCTCCATGACCCCTGTCATCAAAATGGTCCGTGACTCCAGTCATCACAATGCTTCATAACATTTGCCATTACAATGTTCAATGCACACGTAATTACAAGGCTCTGTGACCTTTGTAACCACAATGCTCCTTGAACTTTTCATCACAATTCTCTGTGGCCCTTGTCTACACAATGCTCCATATCTTTGTCAGAGCAATGCTCCATGACCATTGTCTTCACAATGTGCCACACACATTTCATCACAACGGTCCACAACCTTGTCATTGCAATGCTCCATAAATCTTGTAATCACAATGCTCCATGCACTTCTCATCAAAACGCTCTCTCACGAGAGATATCACAGTGTTCCATCACAAGTCATCACAATACACCCTCACCCCTGTAATCACAATGTTCCATGAACCTGTCATCACACTGCTACATCCCCTTATCATCACAATGTTCCATGACCCCTGTCATCAAATTGCTCCATGACCCTTTTCATCCCAATGATCCAAATCCCCTGACATTACAATGTTCTATAACCTCTGCCATCAAAATATTCCATTACACTTTTCATCAAATTGCTGCATGACCCGTTCATCAAAATGCTCCCTGCCCTTCTCATCACAATGCAACATGCCCTTGTCATCAAAATGCCCGATTACTTGTCATGACAATGCTCCATGACCCTTGGCATCACAATGCTCCATGTCACTGTCATCACAATGCTCCCTGAACACCCTCATCACATTGCTCGATGTCCTTGTCATCACAAAGCTCCATGACACTTGTCATCACAATGCTCGATGCCCTTCTCATCACAATGCTCCATGCCCTTGTCATTACAATCCAGCATGACCCATGTATCATAGTGTTCCGTACCCTTGTCATCAGAAGGCTCCATGACAACACTCATCACAATCATCCACGAAATATTTCAGACCAATGTTCCATGCCCTTCTCATCACAATGCTCCATTACCCCTGTCATAACAATCCACCATGACCCCTGCCATCACAATGATCCACGGCCTAGTCATCACAAGGTTCCATGACACTTGTCATCACAATGCTGAAGACCCCTGAAATCACAATGCTCCATGCCCTTGTCATCACAAAGCTCCATGACGCATGTCCTCAGAATGTTGCATGGCCTTCTCATCACAATGCTCCATGCGCTTGTCATCACAATGCTCCACAACCCCTGTAAACACAATGCTCCATGCCCCTTTTCATCTCAATGATCCATGAACCCTGTCATCACAATGCACCATGCCCATCATCACAATGCTTCAGGCTATTGTCATCACAATGAAATCAATATTCTCCATGAACTCTGTCATCATAATGCTCCAAACCCTTGTGATCACAATGTTCCATAACACTTATCATCAAAACACCCCATGACGCTCATCATCACAATTATCCATGGTCTTCTCATCACAATGCTCCATGATCTTCGTCATCACAATGCTCAATACACTTGTCATCACAATGCTAACTGACGCTTGTCGTCAGTATGCTCCTTGAACCCTGTCATGACAAGGCTCCATGCCTTTTTCATCACAATAATTCGTGCCCTTTTCATCACAATGCTCCAAGACCCCTGTAATCACAATAAACCATGAGCATTTTAAGCCCAATGCTCCAAGACCTACTCATCACAATGCTCCATTGGCAATATCATCACAATGCTCCATGACCTCTGTCATCACAACACTCCATGAAACCTGACAACACAATGATCTGGGACTCTTGTCATCACATTGCTCCATTCCATGGTCATGACAATGCTCCAAGACCCCTGTCATCACAACACTCCATGAACATTTTCAGCTCAGTGCTCCATGACCCTTGTCATCACAATGCTCCATGCACTTGTCATCACAAAACACAATGACGCTTGCCATCAGTATTCTCCTTTGTCTTCTACTCACTATGTTCCATGCCCTTGTCATCACAATGTTCCAAGACCCCTGTAATCACAATGTTCCATGCCCCTATTCTTCAGTATGCTCCATGAGACTTGTCATCACAAGGATCCATGGTTTTGTCACCACAATGCTCCAGGACATTGTCATCACAATGCTTCACGGCCTTGTCATGAAAATTTCCAATGGCCCTTGTCATCATAATGCTCCAAGCCCTAATCATCACAATGCTCTATTATATTTGTCATCACAATTCTCCATTACATTTGGCATCACAATGCTCCATGCCATTTTCATCGCAGTGGCCCATGACATATGTCATCACAATGCTCCCTGACACCTGTATTCACACTACTCCATGACCTTCTCATCACAATGCTCCATGCCCTTGTCATCACAATGCACCATGTCCACTCTCATCACAATAATCTATGAAAATTCTCAGACCAATGCTCCATGCCCGTGTCATCACAATCGTCCATGACCCCTGTCATCACAATGCTCCGTGACTCCAGTCATCACAATGCTTCATAACGTTTGTCATCACAATGGTCCATGCCCGTGTCATCACAAGGCTCTGTGACCTTTGTAACCACAATGCTCCATGAAATTTTCATCACAATTCTCTGTGACACTTGTCATCACAGTGCTCCATGTCTTTGTAAGAACAATGCTCCATGACCATTTTCATCACAATGTGCCACGTGCATTTCATCACAACGGTCCACAAACTTGTCATTGCAATGCTCCATAAACGTTGTAATCAAAATGGTCCATGCACTTCTCATCAAAATGCTCTCTCACCAGAGATATCACAATGTTCCATCAATAGTCATCACAATACTCCCTCACCCCTGTAATCACAAGGTTCTATGAAACTGTCATCACAATGCTACATCCCCTTATCATTACAAAGTTCCATGACCCCTGCCATCACAATGTTCCATAACCCCTGTCATCAAAATGCTCCCTGACCCATTCCATCCCGAAGCTCCAAGTCCCCAGACATCACAGTGGTCTATAAACCCTGCCATCAAAATATTCCATTACACTTTTTATCAAATTGCTGCATAACCCGGTCATCAAAATGCTCCCTGCCCTTCTCATTACAATGCACCATGCCCTTGTCATCAGAATGCTCCATGACTTGTCATCACAAAGCTCCATGACACTTGGCATCACAATGCTCCATGTCATTGTCATCACAATGCTCCATGAACACTCTCATCACATTGCTCCATGCCCTTGTCATCACAAAGCTCCATGACACTTGTCATCACAATGCTCGATGCCATTCTCATCACAATGCTCCATGCCCTTGTCATTACAATCCTGCATGACCCATGTATCACAGTGTTCCTTGCCCTTGTCATCACAATGCTCCATGCCCACTCTCATCACAATAATCCATGAAACATTTCAGACCAAAGTTCCATACACTTCTCATCACAATGCTCCATTACTCCTGTCATAACAATGCACCATGACCCCTGCCATCACAATCATCCGTGGCCTAGTCATCACAAGGTTCCATGACACTTCTCATCACAATGCTCAAGACCCCTGAAATCACAGTGCTCCATGCCCTTGTCATCACAAAGCTCCATGACGCATGTCATCAGAATGTTCCATGGCCTTCTGATCACAATGTTCCATGCCCTTGTCAGCACAATGCTCCAAGATCCTTGTAATCACAATGCTCCATGCCACTTTTCATCTCAATGCCCCATGAACCCTGTCATCACAATGCACCATGCCCATCATCATAATGCTTCAGGCTATTGTCATCACAATGAAATCAATATTCTGCATGTCCTCTGTCATCATAATGCTCCAAACCCTTGTGATCACAAGTTTTCATAACACGAATCATCACAAAACCCCATGATGCTCATCATCACAATTATCCATGGTCTTCTCATCACAATGCTCCATGATCTTTGTCATCACAATGCTCAATACACTTGTCATCACAATGCTCCCTGACACTTGTCGTCAGTATGCTCCTTGAACCCTGACAAGACAAGGCTCCATGCCTTTTTCATCACAATGATCCATGCCCTTTTCATCACAATGCTCCAAGATCCCTCTAATCACAATGCTCCATGCCCTTGTCATCACAAAACGCCAGGACACATGTCATCAGAATGCTCCATGGCCTGCTCATCACAATGCTCCATGCCCTAGTCTTCACAATGCTCCAAGAACCCTGTAATCACAATGCTCCATGCCCCTTTTCATCAGAATGCTCCATGAGACTTGTCATCACAAGTCTCCATGGTCTTCTCATCACAATGCTCCAGGACCTTGTCATCACCATGCTTCATTTACTTGTCATCACAATGCTCCAGGACCCCTATCATCACAATACTCCATGCACATTTTCAGCCCAATGCTCCACGACCTACTCATCACAATGCTCCATGGCCAATATCATCACAATGCTCCATGACCACTGTCATCACAACATTACATGACACCTCACAACACAATGATCCGGGATTCTTGTCATCACAATGAACCATGCCCTTATCATCCCAATGCTCCATGACCCCTGTATTCACAATGCTCCGTGACGCTTGTCATAACAGTGCTCCATGACAAATGTCACCACAATGCTCCATGCCTTTGTCAGCAAAATGCTACATGACCTTGTCATTACAATGCTTTGTGCGCTTGTCATCACAATACTCCATTTCCATTGTCATCACAATCCTCCATGAACCTTGGGATCACATTGCTTCATTCCTTTGTCATCACAATGCTCCATGCTCCTTGAAATCAAAATGATCCATGACCTCTGTCATCACAATGCTCCAAATCCTTGTGATCACAGTGTTCCATAACACTTGTCATCACAAAGCACCATGATGCCTGTCATCACAATACTCCATGGACTTTACGTCACAATGCTCTATGACTTTGTCATCACAATTCTCAATATACATGTCATCACAATGCTCCCTGACACTTGTCATCAGTATGTTCCTTGAACCCTGTCACGAAATGTCTCCATGCCTTTTTCATCACAAAGCCCCATACCGTTTTCATCACAATGCTCCATGCCATTGTCATCAAAATACTTCACAAGCTTGTCATCAGAATGCTCCATGACCCTTGTCATCACAATTCTCCATGCACTTGTCAGCTCAATGCTCCCTGACCCTTGTCATCACAATGCTCCAAGTCATTGTCATCACAGTGCTCCATTACCTTTGTCATCAGAATCCTCCATGACACTTGGCATCACAATGCTCCATGCCATTGTCATCACAATGGGCCATTACATATGTCATCACAATGCTCCCTGACACCTGTCTTCACAATACTGCATGATCTGGTCATCACAATGCTCCATGCCCTTGTCATCACAATGCGCCATTCCATCTGTCATCACAATAATCCATATAACGTATTAGACCAATGCTCCATGCCCTTGTCATCACAATGCTCCATGCACTTGTTATCACAATGTTGCAAGACCCCTGTAATCAGAATGTTCCATGCCCCTTTTCATCAGTATGCCCCATGAGACTTGTCTTCACAAGGCTCCATGGTTTTCTAAACACAAAGCTCCAGGACCTTGTCATCACAATGCTACTCGACCTTGTCATGAAAATTCTCAATGGCCCTTGTCATCATAATGCTCCAAGCCCTAGTCATCACAATGCTCCATTATATTTGTCATCACAATCCTCCATTACACTTGGCATCTCAATGCTCCCTGACATTGTCATCGCAGTGGACCATGACATATGTCATCACAATGCTCCCTGACTCCTGTCTTTACAATACTCCATGACCTTCTCATCACAGTGATCCATGTCCTTGTCATCCCAGTGCTCCATGACCCCTGTATTCACAATGCTCCGTGACCCTTGTCATCACAGTGCTCCATGACACCTTTCTTCACAATACTCCATGACCTTCTCATCACAATGCTCCAAGCCCTTGTCATCACAATGCACCATGTCCACTGTCATCACAATAATCTATGAAAATTGTCAGACCAATGCTCCATGCCTCTGTCATCGCAATGCTCCATGCCCTTGTCATCACACTGCTCCATTACCCCTGTCATCACAATGCCACCTGAATCCAGTCATCACAATTCTTCATAACGTTTGTAAACACAACGGTCCATGCTCGCGTCCTCAAAAGGCTCTGTGTCCTTTGTAAACTCAATGCTCCATGAAATTTTCATCACAATGCTCCGTGACCCTTGTCATCACAATGCTCCATGCCTTTGTCCGAACAGTACTCCATGACCCTTGTCATCACAATGTGCCACGTGCTTTTCATCACAATGATCCACAACCTTGTCATCGCTATCCGCCATAAACCTTGTAATCACAATGCTCCATGCACTTCTCATCCAAATGCTCTCTCACCTGAGATATCACAATGTTCCGTCACCAGTTATCACAATCTTCCCTCACCCCGGTAAACAAAATGTTCCATGACCCCAGTCATCACAATGCTACATCCCCTTATCAGCACAATGTTCCATAACCCCTGACATCACAATCTTCCATAACCCCTGTCATCAAAATGCTCCATGACCCTTTTCATCCCAAAGCTCCATGACCCCTGGCATCAAAATGTTCTATAACCCCTGTCATCAAAATGTTCCATTACACTTCTCATCAAACTGCTGCATGACCCTGTCATCAAAATGCTCCCTGCCCTTCTCATCACAATGCACCACACCCATGTCATCAAAATGTTCTATGACCTTTGTCATCACAAAGCTCCATGAACATTGGCATCACATTGCTCCATGTCATTGTCATCACAGTGCTCCATAAACGCTCTCATCACATTGCTCCATGCCCTTGTCATTACAAAGCTCCATGACACTTGTCATCACAATGCTCGATGTCCTTCTCATCACAATGCTCCATGCCCTTGTCATTACAATCCAGCATGAGCCATGTATCACAGTGTTCCGTGCCCTTGTCATCACAATGCTCCATGCCCACTCTCATCACAATAATCCTTGAAACATTTCAGACCAATGCTCAATGCCCTTCTCATCAAAATGCTCCATTACCTCTGTCATCACAATGCTCCATGACCACTGCCATCACAATGTTCCATTACACTTTTCATCAAACTGCTGCATGACCCATTCATCAAAATGCTTCCTGCCCTTGTCATCACAATGCACCATGCCCTTGTCATCAAAATGCTCCATGACTTGTCATCACAAAGCTCCATGACACCTGTCATCACAATGTTCCATGCATTTGTCAGCAAAATTCTACATGACCTTGTCATTAGAAAGCTCTATGCGCTTGTCATTACAATGCTCCAAGAACTCTGTAATCACAATGCTCCATGCCCCTTTTCATCTCAATGCTCCATGAACCGTGTCATCACAATGCACCATGCCCATCATCATAATGCTTCAGTCTATTGTCATCACAATGAAATCAAAATTCTTCATGGACTCTGTCATCATAATGCTCCAAACCCTTGTGATCACAATGTTTCATAACACTTATCATCACAACACCGCATGACGATCATCATCACATTTATCCATGGTCTTCTCATCACAATGCTCCATAATCTTTGTCATCAGAATGCTCAATACACTTGTCATCACAATGCTCCCTGACACTTGTCGTCAGTATGCTCCTTGAACCCTGTCATGACAAGGCTCCATGCCTTTTTCATCACAGTGATCCATTCCCTTTCATCACAATGCTCCAAGACCCCTGTAATCACAAAGCTCTATGCCCTTGTCATCACAGAACTCCATGACGCAAGACATCAGAATGCTCCATGGCCTTCTACTCACAACGCTAGATGTCATTGTCATCACAGTGCTCCATGAAACCTCTCATCACATTGCTTCTTGCCCTTGGCATTACAATCCTCCATGACCAATGTATCACAGTGTTCCGTGCCCTTTTCATCACAATGCTCCATGCCCAATCTCATCACAATAATCCATGAAATATTTCAGACCAATGCTCAATTCCCTTCTCATAACAATGCTCCATTACCTCTGTCATAACAATGCTCCATGACCATTGCCATTACAATGTTCCACGGCCTTGTCATCACAAGGCTCCATTACCCATGTCTTCGCAATGCTCCAAGACACCTGTAATCAAAATGCTCCATGAACTTGTCATAACAAAGCTCCATGACGCATGTCATCAGTAGGTTCCATGGCCTTGTCTTCACAATGTTCCATGCCCTTGTCATGACAGTGTTCCAAGACCCCTGTAATCACAATGCTCCATGCCCCTTTTCATCTCAATAATCCATGAACCCTGTCATCACAATGCACCATGCCCATCATCATAATGCTTCATGCTATTGTCATCACAATGAAATCAAAATGCTCCATGACCTCTGTCATAACAATGCTCCAAACCCTTGTGATCAAAATATTCCATAACACTTGTCATCACAGTGCTCCATGACACTCGTCATCACAATTATCCATGGTCTTCTCATCACAATGCTCCATGACCTTTGTCATCACAATGCTCAATACACTTGTCATCAAAATGCTCCCTGACACTTGTTGTCTGTATGCTCCTTGAACCCTGTCATGACAAGGCTCCATGCCTTTTTCATCACAATGATCCATGCCCTTTTCCTCACAGTGCTCAAAGACCCATTTAAACACAATGCTCCATGCCCTTGTCATCACAAAGCTCAATGAAATATGTCTTCAGAATGCTCCTTGGCATTCTCCTCACAATGCTCCATGCCCATGTCATCACATTGTTCCAAGACCCCTGTAATCACAATGGTCCATGCCCCATTTCATCAGTATGCTCCATGAGATTTGTCATCACAAGTCTCTATGAATTTCTCATCACAATGCTCCAGGACCTTGTCATCACAATGCTTCACGACCTTGTTCTGAAAATTCTCAATGGCCCTTGTCATCAAAATGCTCCAAGCCCTAGTCATCACAATGCTCCATTATATTTGCCATCAAAATCCTCCATTATATTTGGCATCACAATGCTCCCTGCCATTGTCATTGCAATGAACCATGACATATGTCATCACAATGCTCCCTGACACCTGTCTTCACAATACTCCATGACCTTCTCATCAAAATGATCCATGCCCTTTTCATCACAATGCTCCAAGTCCCATGTATTCACAATGCTCCATGCCCTTGTCATCACAAAACTCAATGACGCTTGCCATCAGGATTCTCCTTTGTCTTCTACTCACTATGCTCCATGCCCTTGTCATCACAATGTTCCAAGACCCCTGGAATCACAATACTCCATGCCCCTTTTCTTCAGTATGCTCCATGAGACTTGTCATCACAAGGATCCATGGTTTTGTCATCACAATGCTCCAGGATATTGTCAACACAATGCTTCACGACCTTGTTCTGAAAATTCTCAATGGCCCTTGTCATCATAAAGCTCCAAGTCCTAGTCATCACAATGCTCCATTATATTTGTCATCAAAATCCTCCATTACATTTGGCATCACAATGCTCCCTGCCATTGTCATTGCAATGGACCATGGCATATATCATCACAATGCTCCCTGACACCTGTCTTCACAATACTCCATGACCTTCTCATCACAATGATCCATGCCCTTGTCATCACAATGCACCATGTCCAATGTCATCACAATAATCTATGAAACTTGTCAGACAAATGCTCCATGCCCCTGTCATCACAATGCTCCATGCCCTTGTCATCACAATGCGCCATGACCCCTGTCATCACAATGCTCGGTGACTCCAGTCATCACAATGCTTCATAACATTTGTCATCACAATGGTCCATGCCCGCGTCATCACAAGGCTCTGTGACCTTTATAACCACAATGCTCCATGAACTTTTCATCACAATGCTCCGTGACCCTTGTCATCAAAATGCTCCATGCGTTTGTCAGAAAAATGCTCCATGACCCTTGTCATCACAATGTGCTACGCAATTTTCATCACAACGGTCCATAAATTTGTCATTGTAATGCTCCATAAACCTTGTAATCACAATGCTCCATGCACTTCTCATCACAATGCTCCATTTCCCCTGTCATAACAATGCTCCATGACCCCTGCCATCACAATATTCCACGGCCTTGTCATCACAAAGCTCCATGACACTTGTCATCACAATGCTCCAAGACCCCTGTAATCACAATGCTCCATGCCCTTGTCATCACAAAGCTCCATGACACATGCCATCAGAATGTTCCATGTCCTTCTCATCAATAGGCTCCATGTCCTTGTCATCACAGTGCTCCCAG
>NW_028294456.1:0-62000 GCF_964341445.2 Mesoplodon mirus | reverse complement strand
GAATGTCTGTTTTCCAACCTCTAGGTGAGCCATGCCTTAACATGGAGGTTGCTAGTGAGTTTAACTCCAAAGTAAAGGTACAGTCAGACAACCAGCTTCAGGACTTTCCCAAACACAGGTTCCTTGCTGCAGACAACTTGGCTTCTCAGGTGCCTCAGTGCCATCCCCAGAGAGTCCCCACCAGAGACACGTTAGCTTCCCAGGAGCCAAGTGGCCTTATGGAAGGCCAAAGGAGCAACCTAGGGCAGCAGGAGCCCAAAACTTCAAAACTCCAAGACTCATGGAAGAGCCAGAGCAAGATGATTGCCCCTACTTACAAAAGAGAGGACCGTAGGAGGCATAAACCAGGAGAGCACGAAGAGAGGTTTAAAGAACGAGGGACCCCTCAAGCTGGAAGTATGAGCCGCCCTGCCCAGGTCAGGGGCATAACAGACTCTATTGGGAGCAGATGTCTCCAGCTCATGCCAGAGAAGAAATATAGCCCTCCAGAAAGCCTCTTCAGAAAAAGGATGAGGCTATTTTTAAAGTGGATTTTCCCCAATAAAAACGTCAATGGTCGAGATGCTGTGCGAAGAAAAAAAAAAAAAAAAAAAGCACATATCAGCCACTGCCCGGAGTCACGGATCAGTCAAAAGCAGATCAATCTTGAGGAGTGAGACTGCTGAGGGTCAGGCACTCATGACAGCTGTTGGACAGATCGTAGAAGAAAAAAGAGCAATTCACCATGGACTTCATGCCACAGAGTTAAATGAGCACAGAGTGGAATTCCAAGTCCCAGTATGTGGGGGTTTCTGCTACCATAGGCTTACCTCCTACCCAGAGCAAGGGAGAATGATGGGTTCTACAGCCTGCAGTCATAAAGCCACCTCCAAGGGCCAGAGTTGTTCTGTCAGGGAAAGGGAAGTCAGACACCAACATAGTTTGAAAAGTGTAAGGTTTGACGATGAGCAGCTGGGCCTAAGGTGCCTCCCATCCTTGTCCCCCAGGAAGAGTGTGTTTCCAGTTAGTACCTGCCAGTATGGGCCAAGGATTCCAGGTGCCCCAGCCCGCCATCAACACTGTCCAAGGCATTGTCATCTTTGGGGAGGTGTCTTGCCTGGTCGACAGTAAAATCCTTCTTTAGTCTTCCCTTTAGTAGGAAAACATGTCTCCAAGTAAAAATTCAGTCCATGTAGAGAAAATGATTTTCTCATTAGCACATCCAAGATATTTAATGTTCCCCAATACATATATATATATATATATATATATATTTTCTAATAAAAGCATAGTGTAATGGCAAAAAAAGAGAAATTTAAAACGGCATGGAAAAATGCTGAACATTAGGAATAATTAAAGCTATGCAAATCCAAATTACAAAAACCTATCCGCTCACACCAGTCAGAATGGCCATCAGCAAGAATTCTGCACAAAGTAAATGCTGAAGGGGTTTTAGAGAAATGCCTACCCTTGGTCCAAAGTGGGACATGGTAAGAGCCAGTAATGAAAACAAAAATGAGGTGCCTTGTAAAGGTAAATACTGAGCTACCATTCAATCAAGCATACCCACTGCTGGGCCTATCGCCTGAGGGGATGAGAATCAAAAAAACACAGGCTGGGCTTCACTGGTGGCGCAGTGGTTGAGAGCCCGCCTGCCAATGCAGGGGACACGCGTTCATGCTCCGGGTCGGGAAGATCCCACGTGCCGCGGAGCGGCTTGTCCCGTGAGCTAGGGCTGCTGGGCCTGCGCGTCCGGAGCCTGTGCTTTGCAATGGGAGGGTCCACCGCAGTGAGAGGCCCACGTACCGCAAAAAAAAAAAAAAAAAAAAAAAAAAAAAAAAAAAACAAAAAACAAAAAAAACACAGGCTGGCAATCCTCCACTCCAGCAATATTTACCATAGCCAACACTTGGAAGCTACGAAAATGTCCATCAACAGAGGAATGCACAAAGAAGAAGTGGTCCCTGTACACAATGGAATATGACTCCAATAAAAAATCTATATAAATACAATTTATAAAACAAACATAATTAAGGAGACATCAGCTCTTGGGGGCACATTCCACTCTAATATTTAACCGAGGAACACCACTGCCCGGATGGTCTGTTTCCCTAGTTCCCAGGTTGGGAAAAGCAGAAATGCTGCCGCCCTCTGGCCATTACCTGCAACAGCAGCTTTAAGACCTGTGCTAAGGGTCACTTCATATGCAGCAGTACTGGTGGGCTGTAAATGAAACCTGCCCTCCAAACGTCTTGAGGGAGGTAATGGCCAAAATATTTCTAAATGTCACACACACTTCACGAAGACAATTTGAAGAGGTAAGCTGTACTCACAGTTGAAGAAAAGAAGGACATGCCAGAAAGCTCAATTTCAAGGGATTATGAGACGCATGCAAATCCAGCCACAAAGTGGTATCGGCTCACACTAGTCAGAACACACATCAGCAAAAAAACTACAAACAAAAAATGCTGAAGGTGTTGTGGAGAAGCGCATACCCTCAACTTTAAGCGGGACGTAACCTGGTAAGAGCCACTAATGAGAACAGACTGGAGGTGCCTCTACAAGGTAAACATTCCGCTACCATATGATCCAGCAGGCCCACTCCTGGGCCTATAACCTAAGAAGACAGAATTGGAAAGACACAGGCAGGCAAATGTGCATTGCCGCAGCATTACAATAGCCATGACGTGGAAGCAACCAAAAAGCCCATCAACAGATGAGGGGACAAAGAAGAACTGGTACATGTACAGACAGAATATTAGCCAAGGAAGAAAAGGACACCATGCCATTTGCAGCACCGTAGATGAGTCTAGAGGTGATCACGTGACTTGTAGTAAGTCAGAAAGAGAAAGACACGTATCGTATGATATCACTTATAGGTGTTACCTAAAAATTGATACCAGTGAAGATATTTCCACAGAGAAGGGCAATCCCAGATTCATTAAACAAACTTATGGTTCACCAACGGAAAGGTGTGAGGATTGGATACATTACGAGATTGGGGTGAACAGACATATACAAACACAGGTGAAATATATAATCACCAAAGACCTACAGAATACCAAGAGAAGACTACTCAACATTCTGTCATAACGTACATGGGAAAAGGATCCCAGCAAGAACAGACATATGTATATGTGTAAAAGAACCACATCTTGCACACCTGCAACAAGCCAAACATTGTAATCAAACACGCTGTGATAAAATAAAAAATAAAAAAAATTAAATTAAAAAAACGAACAAGAAGTAGTGAGACAAACTTAAGGGGCCTTCTCCTGGCACATTCCATTCTAAATTACAACGTAGAACACGACTTCCATTGAGGCTCTGCTGCCCTAGTAACCAGATTTGGTAAGGGAGAACTGCTGCCCCCTTGTGGCCGTTTCACACAACAGCACCTTTAATCCCAACGCTAATGTCAGTTGATATTCAAAATCATTGCAGGCCTGTAAATGACACCTGCCCTGAAAACAAATCCTGGGGTCATATATCGACCAAAAAATTCAAAAGACGTCCATATTTCAAAACGACACTTTCAAGAGGCATATTTTGTTCTGCATATTTGTTCTGCACATTAGGGTTCTGCTTCTTTATCTTTCTTTCTTTCTTTGTTAAAACAAAAACGGGAATGGAAAAAGGCAACCCTCAGAATGGGAGAAAATATTTGCAAACGAATCCACGGACAAAGGTTTAATCTCCAATATATATAACAGCTCATGCAGCTTAATATTAAAAAAAAAAACAAACAACCCAATACAAAAATGGGCAGAAGATCTAAATAGACGTTTCTTCAAAGAAGACACAGAGATGGCCAAGACGCACATGAAAAGCTGCTCAACATCACTCATCATTAGAGAAATGCACATCAAAACTACAGTGAGGTATCACCTCACACCTGTTAGAATGGGCATCATCAGAAAATGTACAAACAACAAATGCTGGGGAGGGTGTGGACCAAAGGAACCTTCTTCCACTATTGGTGGGAATGTAAATTGATACAGTCACTATGGAGAACAGCATGGAGGTTCCTTAAAAAACTAAAAATAGAATTACCATAGGATCCAGCAATCCCACTTCTGGGCATATAGCCAGAGAAAACCATAAATGAAAAAGACACATTCACCACAATGTTCATTGCAGCACTATTTACAATAGCCAGGTAATGGAAGCAACCTAAATGCCCACAGACAGACGAACGGATAATGATGTGGTCCATCTATAAAACGGAATATTACTCAGCCATAAAAAGGAACGAAACTGGGTCATCTGTGGAGATGTCGACGGATCTAGAGACTGTCATACAGAGTGAAGTAAGTCAGAAGGAGAAAAACAAATATTGTATATTAATGCATATATGTGGAACCTAGAAAGATGGTACAGATGACCCGGTTTGCAGGGCAGAAATAGAGACACAGAGGTAGAGAACAAACGTATGGACACCAAGAGGGGGGAAGCCATGGGTTGTTGGTGGTGGGATGAGTCGGGAGATTGGGATTGTCCTGTATACATGTATATGCATAAAATAGATAACTAATAATAATCCTGCTGAATAAAAAAATAAACTTAAATTTCAAAATTTTAAAAAATAAATAAAATTTTAAAATAAAACGGAAAAAAAGTTCTTCCCTTCACACAGATGTATTTATAGGAATGAATTATTTCCATGCTTATATCTATAAATACATAGAAGAGGAATAAAATCTCACTTGAACCAAAAAAGAAAAAAAAAAAAAAACAGAACCCACCAGTTATACACAGGAAAACCCTATCAGGGCACTGGCTCCAGCGGCAAACAATTCTGAAGTTGGTCAGAGGTGGGGAATCATCTCCCATGCAGCCAGCAGCCCCCCCAACCCCCGCAAGGAGCGTCGTCTTTGCAAAGCTGGGGGACCGTGCCGAGGCGTCTGTGAGTCAACGTGAGCCGAGCCCCAGGCCAGCTGCTGCTGAACTGTTCCCACCCTTCCCAGATAAAACACCTGAATATGTCCAAGGACTTGAAAGCCTAGAGGAAGGGCCGTGGAGCCACAGCAGCGACAGCACGCAGGCCGACTTGGTGCCTGCAGGCCAGCCAGGATGGTCCTGGCCCCGGGCGCTCTTCTGGAAGCTTTCCATTTCCCTGCCTGAGATACTCCTCCTGTCCCGGCCCCCACTGCTTTTTTCCTTCCTCACCTCTGCCCGGGGAGAAATTCCAACGGAAGGTATGGGTGACACATCCTCTTCTTTAGCAGGTGGCAGCCCGGCAACTCCTGCAGAAAGTCCAGCAGAGCCCCACTCACACCGGGCCACCCACAGAGCCGTGGCCCCTCACTCCCTCCCACCAGCACAGCCCCGAGACTGCTGACGGGGCAGAGAATATGGCGTCAGGCACAGCTGCAGGGGCTCTTGCTGCCTGGAGCCGTGTTTATATGGACCTCAACCCAGGCACACCTGGGGAGGGCTGGCCGGCAGGGTCAGGCTGCCCAGGTCAGCCCATCCTCACCCCTCAGGGACTCACATTGCAGAAAATGGACCTCGCTGAACCGGCCAGGTCCAAGGAACAGGTGTGGGCTCCTGAGAGTCTGGATAGACAAGGGGCTGCAGCTCCGGCTTGTTTTCTAATCCTTTTATCTGGCCCATGAGTGGGAGACAACTTCAAGAAGACCCTCTCCTAATGAGAGGAACCCAGGAGTCAGGGAGAGGAGGGGTGATGGGTGGAGACAGAGGCCTGGTGCCCCGGCTGCGGTGGAAGCCTCTGGAAGACCAGGCAGAGGGAGGCCGCACAGAGTGATGCCCAGGGTCACAGACCTGTCGGAGCTGCTGTTTGTTAGCTCAAGTCCTGCTCTGAGGTGCTCTGTGTCAGCTCTGAGTGACAGGTGATCTGGGCTGCTCTGCAATGAGGGCTACGTGCACGGTACCTGTGTGCCCAGCCCTGCCGGGGTACCTGCCCAGGGCAGCTCCGTATCCTGGGAGGGGCCTGACCACGAGAGCACCATGGGCTGCTGGGGAGGGGGGGCCTGCCCAGGTGAGCTCCATATCCTGGGATTGCCCTGACCACGAGAGGCCCGTGGGCTGCTGGGGACCTGGTAAACGATGTCGGGACAGTCAGTGAAGCCACCGAGGATATACATCCAGTAGTTCCTAATTCCTACACCCTGCTGGTCATTCTACCATCCACCAGGACACGGTATTCTGTATGAGACTTCAGTGATGCCTTCTTCTGTATTGCATTGGTCCCCGAAAGGCTCTGCTGCCCTAGTAACCAGATTTGGGAATGGAGAAATGCTGCCGCCTTGTGGCCGTTTGCCACAACAGCAGCTTTAAACCCAGTGCTCATGGTCACTAAATATTCACACTCATTGCAGCCTGTAAACGGCACCTGCCCTGAAAAACAATCCTGGGGTCGAAAATGGACCCAAAACTTCTAAAGAGGGCAACCATGCAAGAGGACAATTTCAAGAGGTTAATTGTACTCTCCGTTTTTTTCTGTTTTTCTGTACCAGAAATTTAAAACGGCCCCTCCGCCACGCCCCGGTACCCGAGGCCTCCGTTGCCCTGCCTGGGCGGGCGGCGGGGCGCTGCCGGGGCGGGCTGGCCGCGGGGATGGCGGTAAGGCGCAAGGACAAGCGAAGCTGGGCCTCAAGAGGCAGCCCGCGGTCCCCGCCCCCGTCTACGGCCATACCACCCTGAACACGCCCGATCTCGTCTGATCTCGGAAGCTAAGCAGGGTCGGGCCTGGTTAGTACTTGGATGGGAGACCGCCTGGGAATACCGGGCGCTGTAGGCTTTTGGCCTCCCGCTGCGGCTCCGCCTTCTCCTTTAGTCGCCCGCGGCGGTGGCCGCCAGCTCCGCCCCCCGCCGGGCACCGCTGCAGGCCCCACCTCCTCCGCCCCACCCACCACCACCACAAAGCGCCAGAGGGGTCGCTCCATGCGGCCCGAAGGCGGCCCTGGAAAGCAGCAGCACACCCGACGCTCCGGGGGTGGCTGGCCCGGACACAGACTCCGCCACGGGCCCGGGGGCCGTCCGTGCGGCCCGCAAGCCCCTCCACCTCCACCTGGCCGGCCCCAACGGCGCCCAGCCCCGGCGCCGCCACCTGTCCGCCGGTGTGGCTCTCCGCAGCTCTCTCCGGATAAAGCTGGATAAAGGTCTGGATGGGAAGGAGGGGCAGTGATTCAGCCTATTGCTCTTAGTGCCCCTCCCCCACACTCAGGAGCCCTTTGTGACAAGGCCACAGCTCTGTGATGCAGGCCTGGGGTTCTGCCATCAAGTGAACTCCCAGGGCTCTGTTGCCTGAGGGCGGCAATGCAGTTCAGAAGACGGAGAATCTCTTTTCTTTGAAAAACACTGTTGCTATCTGGCTGAGATCCAGCCCAACTTCCTGGGTGATTGATATCATCCTTGGCTTCCTGTGTGGACTGGGGCTCTTCCTCACGTTACTCCCCTGCTTCCAGAGTAATCCATTCTTAGCACCACCTAGGAAACCTAGAAACATCAGGAAGCATCAAGTAGAGCTGAAGGGGAGGAGCAGGAGTAGGAAGAAAAGTCGATCTTTGAAAGCTTGCAGAGATTGCCTGGAAGAACTGGAGGGGACTCACAACCTGGCTTCACCTCTGCGGAGCTGCCTGGGGAGGCTTCCTGGCAAGGGCAACTTTCATCAGCTCTCATGTCAAGACCCTCCTGGTGAGATGTGCAAAGCAGTGCCTGCTGGAGCCTGTGGAGGATACTGCTTGAAGGGTTGGGAACCCTGCAGGAACACCTCCTGTAGGGTTTCCTTCCTGGTTCAAGACACTCGAGAGGTGCTGGAAGCACATATTACAAGGTTTTGGGTAAAGCACGGGTGGACCCTACCCCTCAAGGTCCTCAAGCCCATTAATCTCTTGAAGTCGACAAAGTTCCAACCCTCCACCACCCTGCGGTTAGCCTCGTTCCCTTCAGCCACCTGTGTATCTGGGTCCCACTCAACAGTCACGTTTGCTGAGTTCCCGGAGAAACCTCCTCAGGTTCATTCAGGAGAGAAGGTGAGAACAGAAGAGTCCGTTCCTGCCCTGAAGAGGCCTCTCCTTGTCCCCTCCACTGTGTGTAAGGAAATCCAGAGTGCCCTGGGAGCGATTCCACCTGGTGACTACCATGGGCCCTCAAAGGCTTCTCTGACTGCACAGCAGGGCAGGCCACCTTCTCAGTCCCTCACACTCAGCCTTGTGGGCAGAACCTGGAAGAGTGAGACTGTGGAATGGGTCAAGAGGAACAGCCTAGAGCCAGGTCCAAGTGCAGCAATGGTCAGGAACGAGCCAAGAGAGGAGAGTGGTGGTCAGGCCTCAGGAGACACCTGCCATAGGGTAACAGTGATAGAGGTGAACTTAGGATCCCAATCTTTGAGAGGTGAAGAGGCCAGGGAGGCTGTGGAGGCCAAGGAGTCTCCTGCTCTTCAACCACAGTCTAGTGTTATCTTGGAAACCAAAGTGTTGACAAAATCCCAAACCACAGATGTACCTATGAGGAGTTTAGAGGTGCCAGGGGCCAGTAAAAGTTTCCTACTACCTAGAATGTCTGTTTTCCAACCTCTAGGTGAGCCATGCCTTAACATGGAGGTTGCTAGTGAGTTTAACACCAAAGTACAGGTACAGTCAGACAACCAGCTTCAGGACTTTCCCAAACACAGGTTCCTTGCTGCAGACAACTTGGCTTCTCAGGTGCCTCAGTGCCATCCCCAGAGAGTCCCCACCAGAGACACGTTAGCTTCCCAGGAGCCAAGTGGCCTTATGGAAGGCCAAAGGAGCAACCTAGGGCAGCAGGAGCCCCAAACTTCAAAACTCCAAGACTCATGGAAGAGCCAGAGCAAGATGATTGCCCCTACTTACAAAAGAGAGGACCGTAGGAGGCATAAACCAGGAGAGCACGAAGAGAGGTTTAAAGAACGAGGGACCCCTCAAGCTGGAAGTATGAGCCGCCCTGCCCAGGTCAGGGGCATAACAGACTCTATTGGGAGCAGATGTCTCCAGCTCATGCCAGAGAAGAAATAGAGCCCTCCAGAAAGCCTCTTCAGAAAAAGGATGAGGCTATTTTTAAAGTGGATTTTCCCCAATAAAAAAGTCAATGGTCGAGATGCTCTGCAAAGAAAAAAAAAAAAAGCCCATATCAGCCACTGCCCGGAGTCACGGATCAGTCAAAAGCAGATCAATCTTGAAGAGTGAGACTGCTGAGGGTCAGGCACTCATGACAGCTGTTGGACAGATCGTAGAAGAAAAAAGAGCAATTCACCATGGACTTCATGCCACAGAGTTAAATGAGCACAGAGTGGAATTCCAAGTCCCAGTATGTGGGGGTTTCTGCTACCATAGGCTTACCTCCTACCCAGAGCAAGGGAGAATGATGGGTTCTACAGCCTGCAGTCATAAAGCCACCTCCAAGGGCCAGAGTTGTTCTGTCAGGGAAAGGGAAGTCAGACACCAACATAGTTTGAAAAGTGTAAGGTTTGACGATGAGCAGCTGGGCCTAAGGTGCCTCCCATCCTTGTCCCCCAGGAAGAGTGTGTTTCCAGTTAGCACCTGCCAGTATGGGCCAAGGATTCCAGGTGCCCCAGCCCGCCATCAACACTGTCCAAGGCATTGTCATCTTTGGGGAGGTGTCTTGCCTGGTCGACAGTAAAATCCTTCTTTAGTCTTCCCTTTAGTAGGAAAACATGTCTCCAAGTAAAAATTCAGTCCATGTAGAGAAAATGATTTTCTCATTAGCACATCCAAGATATTTAATGTTCCCCAATACATATATATATATACATATATTTTCTAATAAAAGCATAGTGTAATGGCAAAAAAAGAGAAATTTAAAACGGCATGGAAAAATGCTGAACATTAGGAATAATTAAAGCTATGCAAATCCAAATTACAAAAACCTATCCGCTCACACCAGTCAGAATGGCCATCAGCAAGAATTCTGCAAAAAGTAAATGCTGAAGGGGTTTTAGAGAAATGCCTACCCTTGGTCCAAAGTGGGACATGGTAAGAGCCAGTAATGAAAACAAAAATGAGGTGCCTTGTAAAGGTAAATACTGAGCTACCATTCAATCAAGCATACCCACTGCTGGGCCTATCGCCTGAGGGGATGAGAATCAAAAAAACACAGGCTGGGCTTCACTGGTGGCGCAGTGGTTGAGAGCCCGCCTGCCAATGCAGGGGACACGCGTTCATGCTCCAGGGCGGGAAGATCCCACGTGCCGCGGAGCGGCTTGTCCCGTGAGCTAGGGCTGCTGGGCCTGCGCGTCCGGAGCCTGTGCTCTGCAATGGGAGGGTCCACCGCAGTGAGAGGCCCACGTACCGCAAAAAAAAAAAAAAACAAAAAAAAAACAAAAAAAACACAGGCTGGCAATCCTCCACTCCAGCAATATTTACCATAGCCAACACTTGGAAGCTACGAAAATGTCCATCAACAGAGGAATGCACAAAGAAGAAGTGGTCCCTGTACACAATGGAATATGACTCCAATAAAAAATCTATATAAATACAATTTATAAAACAAACATAATTAAGGAGACATCAGCTCTTGGGGGCACATTCCACTCTAATATTTAACCGAGGAACACCACTGCCCGGATGGTCTGTTTCCCTAGTTCCCAGGTTGGGAAAAGCAGAAATGCTGCCGCCCTCTGGCCATTACCTGCAACAGCAGCTTTAAGACCTGTGCTAAGGGTCACTTCATATGCAGCAGTACTGGTGGGCTGTAAATGAAACCTGCCCTCCAAACGTCTTGAGGGAGGTAATGGCCAAAATATTTCTAAATGTCACACACACTTCACGAAGACAATTTGAAGAGGTAAGCTGTACTCACAGTTGAAGAAAAGAAGGACATGCCAGAAAGCTCAATTTCAAGGGATTATGAGACGCATGCAAATCCAGCCACAAAGTGGTATCGGCTCACACTAGTCAGAACACACATCAGCAAAAAAACTACAAACAAAAAATGCTGAAGGTGTTGTGGAGAAGCGCATACCCTCAACTTTAAGCGGGACGTAACCTGGTAAGAGCCACTAATGAGAACAGACTGGAGGTGCCTCTACAAGGTAAACATTCCGCTACCATATGATCCAGCAGGCCCACTCCTGGGCCTATAACCTAAGAAGACAGAATTGGAAAGACACAGGCAGGCAAATGTGCATTGCCGCAGCATTACAATAGCCATGACGTGGAAGCAACCAAAAAGCCCATCAACAGATGAGGGGACAAAGAAGAACTGGTACATGTACAGACAGAATATTAGCCAAGGAAGAAAAGGACACCATGCCATTTGCAGCACCGTAGATGAGTCTAGAGGTGATCACGTGACTTGTAGTAAGTCAGAAAGAGAAAGACACGTATCGTATGATATCACTTATAGGTGTTACCTAAAAATTGATACCAGTGAAGATATTTCCACAGAGAAGGGCAATCCCAGATTCATTAAACAAACTTATGGTTCACCAACGGAAAGGTGTGAGGATTGGATACATTACGAGATTGGGGTGAACAGACATATACAAACACAGGTGAAATATATAATCACCAAAGACCTACAGAATACCAAGAGAAGACTACTCAACATTCTGTCATAACGTACATGGGAAAAGGATCCCAGCAAGAACAGACATATGTATATGTGTAAAAGAACCACATCTTGCACACCTGCAACAAGCCAAACATTGTAATCAAACACGCTGTGATAAAATAAAAAATAAAAAAAATTAAATTAAAAAAACGAACAAGAAGTAGTGAGACAAACTTAAGGGGCCTTCTCCTGGCACATTCCATTCTAAATTACAACGTAGAACACGACTTCCATTGAGGCTCTGCTGCCCTAGAAACCAGATTTGGTAAGGGAGAACTGCTGCCCCCTTGTGGCCGTTTCACACAACAGCACCTTTAATCCCAACGCTAATGTCAGTTGATATTCAAAATCATTGCAGGCCTGTAAATGACACCTGCCCTGAAAACAAATCCTGGGGTCATATATCGACCAAAAAATTCAAAAGACGTCCATATTTCAAAACGACACTTTCAAGAGGCATATTTTGTTCTGCATATTTGTTCTGCACATTAGGGTTCTGCTTCTTTATCTTTCTTTCTTTCTTTGTTAAAACAAAAACGGGAATGGAAAAAGGCAACCCTCAGAATGGGAGAAAATATTTGCAAACGAATCCACGGACAAAGGTTTAATCTCCAATATATATAACAGCTCATGCAGCTTAATATTAAAAAAAAAAACAAACAACCCAATACAAAAATGGGCAGAAGATCTAAATAGACGTTTCTTCAAAGAAGACACAGAGATGGCCAAGACGCACATGAAAAGCTGCTCAACATCACTCATCATTAGAGAAATGCACATCAAAACTACAGTGAGGTATCACCTCACACCTGTTAGAATGGGCATCATCAGAAAATGTACAAACAACAAATGCTGGGGAGGGTGTGGACCAAAGGAACCTTCTTCCACTATTGGTGGGAATGTAAATTGATACAGTCACTATGGAGAACAGCATGGAGGTTCCTTAAAAAACTAAAAATAGAATTACCATAGGATCCAGCAATCCCACTTCTGGGCATATAGCCAGAGAAAACCATAAATGAAAAAGACACATTCACCACAATGTTCATTGCAGCACTATTTACAATAGCCAGGTAATGGAAGCAACCTAAATGCCCACAGACAGACGAACGGATAATGATGTGGTCCATCTATAAAACGGAATATTACTCAGCCATAAAAAGGAACGAAACTGGGTCATCTGTGGAGATGTCGACGGATCTAGAGACTGTCATACAGAGTGAAGTAAGTCAGAAGGAGAAAAACAAATATTGTATATTAATGCATATATGTGGAACCTAGAAAGATGGTACAGATGACCCGGTTTGCAGGGCAGAAATAGAGACACAGAGGTAGAGAACAAACGTATGGACACCAAGAGGGGGGAAGCCATGGGTTGTTGGTGGTGGGATGAGTCGGGAGATTGGGATTGTCCTGTATACATGTATATGCATAAAATAGATAACTAATAATAATCCTGCTGAATAAAAAAATAAACTTAAATTTCAAAATTTTAAAAAATAAATAAAATTTTAAAATAAAACGGAAAAAAAGTTCTTCCCTTCACACAGATGTATTTATAGGAATGAATTATTTCCATGCTTATATCTATAAATACATAGAAGAGGAATAAAATCTCACTTGAACCAAAAAAGAAAAAAAAAAAAAAACAGAACCCACCAGTTATACACAGGAAAACCCTATCAGGGCACTGGCTCCAGCGGCAAACAATTCTGAAGTTGGTCAGAGGTGGGGAATCATCTCCCATGCAGCCAGCAGCCCCCCCAACCCCCGCAAGGAGCGTCGTCTTTGCAAAGCTGGGGGACCGTGCCGAGGCGTCTGTGAGTCAACGTGAGCCGAGCCCCAGGCCAGCTGCTGCTGAACTGTTCCCACCCTTCCCAGATAAAACACCTGAATATGTCCAAGGACTTGAAAGCCTAGAGGAAGGGCCGTGGAGCCACAGCAGCGACAGCACGCAGGCCGACTTGGTGCCTGCAGGCCAGCCAGGATGGTCCTGGCCCCGGGCGCTCTTCTGGAATCTTTCCATTTCCCTGCCTGAGATACTCCTCCTGTCCCGGCCCCCACTGCTTTTTTCCTTCCTCACCTCTGCCCGGGGAGAAATTCCAACGGAAGGTATGGGTGACACATCCTCTTCTTTAGCAGGTGGCAGCCCGGCAACTCCTGCAGAAAGTCCAGCAGAGCCCCACTCACACCGGGCCACCCACAGAGCCGTGGCCCCTCACTCCCTCCCACCAGCACAGCCCCGAGACTGCTGACGGGGCAGAGAATATGGCGTCAGGCACAGCTGCAGGGGCTCTTGCTGCCTGGAGCCGTGTTTATATGGACCTCAAACCAGGCACACCTGGGGAGGGCTGGCCGGCAGGGTCAGGCTGCCCAGGTCAGCCCATCCTCACCCCTCAGGGACTCACATTGCAGAAAATGGACCTCGCTGAACCGGCCAGGTCCAAGGAACAGGTGTGGGCTCCTGAGAGTCTGGATAGACAAGGGGCTGCAGCTCCGGCTTGTTTTCTAATCCTTTTATCTGGCCCATGAGTGGGAGACAACTTCAAGAAGACCCTCTCCTAATGAGAGGAACCCAGGAGTCAGGGAGAGGAGGGGTGATGGGTGGAGACAGAGGCCTGGTGCCCCGGCTGCGGTGGAAGCCTCTGGAAGACCAGGCAGAGGGAGGCCGCACAGAGTGATGCCCAGGGTCACAGACCTGTTGGAGCTGCTGCTTGTTAGCTCAAGTCCTGCTCTGAGGTGCTCTGTGTCAGCTCTGAGTGACAGGTGATCTGGGCTGCTCTGCAATGAGGGCTACGTGCACGGTACCTGTGTGCCCAGCCCTGCCGGGGTACCTGCCCAGGGCAGCTCCGTATCCTGGGAGGGGCCTGACCACGAGAGCACCATGGGCTGCTGGGGAGGGGGGGCCTGCCCAGGTGAGCTCCATATCCTGGGATTGCCCTGACCACGAGAGGCCCGTGGGCTGCTGGGGACCTGGTAAACGATGTCGGGACAGTCAGTGAAGCCACCGAGGATATACATCCAGTAGTTCCTAATTCCTACACCCTGCTGGTCATTCTACCATCCACCAGGACACGGTATTCTGTATGAGACTTCAGTGATGCCTTCTTCTGTATTGCATTGGTCCCCGAAAGGCTCTGCTGCCCTAGTAACCAGATTTGGGAATGGAGAAATGCTGCCGCCTTGTGGCCGTTTGCCACAACAGCAGCTTTAAACCCAGTGCTCATGGTCACTAAATATTCACACTCATTGCAGCCTGTAAACGGCACCTGCCCTGAAAAACAATCCTGGGGTCGAAAATGGACCCAAAACTTCTAAAGAGGGCAACCATGCAAGAGGACAATTTCAAGAGGTTAATTGTACTCTCCGTTTTTTTCTGTTTTTCTGTACCAGAAATTTAAAACGGCCCCTCCGCCACGCCCCGGTACCCGAGGCCTCCGTTGCCCTGCCTGGGCGGGCGGCGGGGCGCTGCCGGGGCGGGCTGGCCGCGGGGATGGCGGTAAGGCGCAAGGACAAGCGAAGCTGGGCCTCAAGAGGCAGCCCGCGGTCCCCGCCCCCGTCTACGGCCATACCACCCTGAACACGCCCGATCTCGTCTGATCTCGGAAGCTAAGCAGGGTCGGGCCTGGTTAGTACTTGGATGGGAGACCGCCTGGGAATACCGGGCGCTGTAGGCTTTTGGCCTCCCGCTGCGGCTCCGCCTTCTCCTTTAGTCGCCCGCGGCGGTGGCCGCCAGCTCCGCCCCCCGCCGGGCACCGCTGCAGGCCCCACCTCCTCCGCCCCACCCACCACCACCACAAAGCGCCAGAGGGGTCGCTCCATGCGGCCCGAAGGCGGCCCTGGAAAGCAGCAGCACACCCGACGCTCCGGGGGTGGCTGGCCCGGACACAGACTCCGCCACGGGCCCGGGGGCCGTCCGTGCGGCCCGCAAGCCCCTCCACCTCCACCTGGCCGGCCCCAACGGCGCCCAGCCCCGGCGCCGCCACCTGTCCGCCGGTGTGGCTCTCCGCAGCTCTCTCCGGATAAAGCTGGATAAAGGTCTGGATGGGAAGGAGGGGCAGTGATTCAGCCTATTGCTCTTAGTGCCCCTCCCCCACACTCAGGAGCCCTTTGTGACAAGGCCACAGCTCTGTGATGCAGGCCTGGGGTTCTGCCATCAAGTGAACTCCCAGGGCTCTGTTGCCTGAGGGCGGCAATGCAGTTCAGAAGACGGAGAATCTCTTTTCTTTGAAAAACACTGTTGCTATCTGGCTGAGATCCAGCCCAACTTCCTGGGTGATTGATATCATCCTTGGCTTCCTGTGTGGACTGGGGCTCTTCCTCACGTTACTCCCCTGCTTCCAGAGTAATCCATTCTTAGCACCACCTAGGAAACCTAGAAACATCAGGAAGCATCAAGTAGAGCTGAAGGGGAGGAGCAGGAGTAGGAAGAAAAGTCGATCTTTGAAAGCTTGCAGAGATTGCCTGGAAGAACTGGAGGGGACTCACAACCTGGCTTCACCTCTGCGGAGCTGCCTGGGGAGGCTTCCTGGCAAGGGCAACTTTCATCAGCTCTCATGTCAAGACCCTCCTGGTGAGATGTGCAAAGCAGTGCCTGCTGGAGCCTGTGGAGGATACTGCTTGAAGGGTTGGGAACCCTGCAGGAACACCTCCTGTAGGGTTTCCTTCCTGGTTCAAGACACTCGAGAGGTGCTGGAAGCACATATTACAAGGTTTTGGGTAAAGCACGGGTGGACCCTACCCCTCAAGGTCCTCAAGCCCATTAATCTCTTGAAGTCGACAAAGTTCCAACCCTCCACCACCCTGCGGTTAGCCTCGTTCCCTTCAGCCACCTGTGTATCTGGGTCCCACTCAACAGTCACGTTTGCTGAGTTCCCGGAGAAACCTCCTCAGGTTCATTCAGGAGAGAAGGTGAGAACAGAAGAGTCCGTTCCTGCCCTGAAGAGGCCTCTCCTTGTCCCCTCCACTGTGTGTAAGGAAATCCAGAGTGCCCTGGGAGCGATTCCACCTGGTGACTACCATGGGCCCTCAAAGGCTTCTCTGACTGCACAGCAGGGCAGGCCACCTTCTCAGTCCCTCACACTCAGCCTTGTGGGCAGAACCTGGAAGAGTGAGACTGTGGAATGGGTCAAGAGGAACAGCCTAGAGCCAGGTCCAAGTGCAGCAATGGTCAGGAACGAGCCAAGAGAGGAGAGTGGTGGTCAGGCCTCAGGAGACACCTGCCATAGGGTAACAGTGATAGAGGTGAACTTAGGATCCCAATCTTTGAGAGGTGAAGAGGCCAGGGAGGCTGTGGAGGCCAAGGAGTCTCCTGCTCTTCAACCACAGTCTAGTGTTATCTTGGAAACCAAAGTGTTGACAAAATCCCAAACCACAGATGTACCTATGAGGAGTTTAGAGGTGCCAGGGGCCAGTAAAAGTTTCCTACTACCTAGAATGTCTGTTTTCCAACCTCTAGGTGAGCCATGCCTTAACATGGAGGTTGCTAGTGAGTTTAACACCAAAGTACAGGTACAGTCAGACAACCAGCTTCAGGACTTTCCCAAACACAGGTTCCTTGCTGCAGACAACTTGGCTTCTCAGGTGCCTCAGTGCCATCCCCAGAGAGTCCCCACCAGAGACACGTTAGCTTCCCAGGAGCCAAGTGGCCTTATGGAAGGCCAAAGGAGCAACCTAGGGCAGCAGGAGCCCAAAACTTCAAAACTCCAAGACTCATGGAAGAGCCAGAGCAAGATGATTGCCCCTACTTACAAAAGAGAGGACCGTAGGAGGCATAAACCAGGAGAGCACGAAGAGAGGTTTAAAGAACGAGGGACCCCTCAAGCTGGAAGTATGAGCCGCCCTGCCCAGGTCAGGGGCATAACAGACTCTATTGGGAGCAGATGTCTCCAGCTCATGCCAGAGAAGAAATAGAGCCCTCCAGAAAGCCTCTTCAGAAAAAGGATGAGGCTATTTTTAAAGTGGATTTTCCCCAATAAAAAAGTCAATGGTCGAGATGCTCTGCAAAGAAAAAAAAAAAAAGCCCATATCAGCCACTGCCCGGAGTCATGGATCAGTCAAAAGCAGATCAATCTTGAAGAGTGAGACTGCTGAGGGTCAGGCACTCATGACAGCTGTTGGACAGATCGTAGAAGAAAAAAGAGCAATTCACCATGGACTTCATGCCACAGAGTTAAATGAGCACAGAGTGGAATTCCAAGTCCCAGTATGTGGGGGTTTCTGCTACCATAGGCTTACCTCCTACCCAGAGCAAGGGAGAATGATGGGTTCTACAGCCTGCAGTCATAAAGCCACCTCCAAGGGCCAGAGTTGTTCTGTCAGGGAAAGGGAAGTCAGACACCAACATAGTTTGAAAAGTGTAAGGTTTGACGATGAGCAGCTGGGCCTAAGGTGCCTCCCATCCTTGTCCCCCAGGAAGAGTGTGTTTCCAGTTAGCACCTGCCAGTATGGGCCAAGGATTCCAGGTGCCCCAGCCCGCCATCAACACTGTCCAAGGCATTGTCATCTTTGGGGAGGTGTCTTGCCTGGTCGACAGTAAAATCCTTCTTTAGTCTTCCCTTTAGTAGGAAAACATGTCTCCAAGTAAAAATTCAGTCCATGTAGAGAAAATGATTTTCTCATTAGCACATCCAAGATATTTAATGTTCCCCAATACATATATATATATACATATATTTTCTAATAAAAGCATAGTGTAATGGCAAAAAAAGAGAAATTTAAAACGGCATGGAAAAATGCTGAACATTAGGAATAATTAAAGCTATGCAAATCCAAATTACAAAAACCTATCCGCTCACACCAGTCAGAATGGCCATCAGCAAGAATTCTGCAAAAAGTAAATGCTGAAGGGGTTTTAGAGAAATGCCTACACTTGGTCCAAAGTGGGACATGGTAAGAGCCAGTAATGAAAACAAAAATGAGGTGCCTTGTAAAGGTAAATACTGAGCTACCATTCAATCAAGCATACCCACTGCTGGGCCTATCGCCTGAGGGGATGAGAATCAAAAAAACACAGGCTGGGCTTCACTGGTGGCGCAGTGGTTGAGAGCCCGCCTGCCAATGCAGGGGACACGCGTTCATGCTCCAGGGCGGGAAGATCCCACGTGCCGCGGAGCGGCTTGTCCCGTGAGCTAGGGCTGCTGGGCCTGCGCGTCCGGAGCCTGTGCTCTGCAATGGGAGGGTCCACCGCAGTGAGAGGCCCACGTACCGCAAAAAAAAAAAAAAAACAAAACAAAAAAAAAAAAAAAAAACAAAAAAAACACAGGCTGGCAATCCTCCACTCCAGCAATATTTACCATAGCCAACACTTGGAAGCTACGAAAATGTCCATCAACAGAGGAATGCACAAAGAAGAAGTGGTCCCTGTACACAATGGAATATGACTCCAATAAAAAATCTATATAAATACAATTTATAAAACAAACATAATTAAGGAGACATCAGCTCTTGGGGGCACATTCCACTCTAATATTTAACCGAGGAACACCACTGCCCGGATGGTCTGTTTCCCTAGTTCCCAGGTTGGGAAAAGCAGAAATGCTGCCGCCCTCTGGCCATTACCTGCAACAGCAGCTTTAAGACCTGTGCTAAGGGTCACTTCATATGCAGCAGTACTGGTGGGCTGTAAATGAAACCTGCCCTCCAAACGTCTTGAGGGAGGTAATGGCCAAAATATTTCTAAATGTCACACACACTTCACGAAGACAATTTGAAGAGGTAAGCTGTACTCACAGTTGAAGAAAAGAAGGACATGCCAGAAAGCTCAATTTCAAGGGATTATGAGACACATGCAAATCCAGCCACAAAGTGGTATCGGCTCACACTAGTCAGAACACACATCAGCAAAAAAACTACAAACAAAAAATGCTGAAGGTGTTGTGGAGAAGCGCATACCCTCAACTTTAAGCGGGACGTAACCTGGTAAGAGCCACTAATGAGAACAGACTGGAGGTGCCTCTACAAGGTAAACATTCCGCTACCATATGATCCAGCAGGCCCACTCCTGGGCCTATAACCTAAGAAGACAGAATTGGAAAGACACAGGCAGGCAAATGTGCATTGCCGCAGCATTACAATAGCCATGACGTGGAAGCAACCAAAAAGCCCATCAACAGATGAGGGGACAAAGAAGAACTGGTACATGTACAGACAGAATATTAGCCAAGGAAGAAAAGGACACAATGCCATTTGCAGCACCGTAGATGAGTCTAGAGGTGATCACGTGACTTGTAGTAAGTCAGAAAGAGAAAGACACGTATCGTATGATATCACTTATAGGTGTTACCTAAAAATTGATACCAGTGAAGATATTTCCACAGAGAAGGGCAATCCCAGATTCATTAAACAAACTTATGGTTCACCAACGGAAAGGTGTGAGGATTGGATACATTACGAGATTGGGGTGAACAGACATATACAAACACAGGTGAAATATATAATCACCAAAGACCTACAGAATACCAAGAGAAGACTACTCAACATTCTGTCATAACGTACATGGGAAAAGGATCCCAGCAAGAACAGACATATGTATATGTGTAAAAGAACCACATCTTGCACACCTGCAACAAGCCAAACATTGTAATCAAACACGCTGTGATAAAATAAAAAATAAAAAAAATTAAATTAAAAAAACGAACAAGAAGTAGTGAGACAAACTTAAGGGGCCTTCTCCTGGCACATTCCATTCTAAATTACAACGTAGAACACGACTTCCATTGAGGCTCTGCTGCCCTAGTAACCAGATTTGGTAAGGGAGAACTGCTGCCCCCTTGTGGCCGTTTCACACAACAGCACCTTTAATCCCAACGCTAATGTCAGTTGATATTCAAAATCATTGCAGGCCTGTAAATGACACCTGCCCTGAAAACAAATCCTGGGGTCATATATCGACCAAAAAATTCAAAAGACGTCCATATTTCAAAACGACACTTTCAAGAGGCATATTTTGTTCTGCATATTTGTTCTGCACATTAGGGTTCTGCTTCTTTATCTTTCTTTCTTTCTTTGTTAAAACAAAAACGGGAATGGAAAAAGGCAACCCTCAGAATGGGAGAAAATATTTGCAAACGAATCCACGGACAAAGGTTTAATCTCCAATATATATAACAGCTCATGCAGCTTAATATTAAAAAAAAAACAAACAACCCAATACAAAAATGGGCAGAAGATCTAAATAGACGTTTCTTCAAAGAAGACACAGAGATGGCCAAGACGCACATGAAAAGCTGTTCAACATCACTCATCATTAGAGAAATGCACATCAAAACTACAGTGAGGTATCACCTCACACCTGTTAGAATGGGCATCATCAGAAAATGTACAAACAACAAATGCTGGGGAGGGTGTGGACCAAAGGAACCCTCTTCCACTATTGGTGGGAATGTAAATTGATACAGTCACTATGGAGAACAGCATGGAGGTTCCTTAAAAAACTAAAAATAGAATTACCATAGGATCCAGCAATCCCACTTCTGGGCATATAGCCAGAGAAAACCATAAATGAAAAAGACACATTCACCACAATGTTCATTGCAGCACTATTTACAATAGCCAGGTAATGGAAGCAACCTAAATGCCCACAGACAGACGAACGGATAATGATGTGGTCCATCTATAAAACGGAATATTACTCAGCCATAAAAAGGAACGAAACTGGGTCATCTGTGGTGACGTCGACGGATCTAGAGACTGTCATACAGAGTGAAGTAAGTCAGAAGGAGAAAAACAAATATTGTATATTAATGCATATATGTGGAACCTAGAAAGATGGTACAGATGACCCGGTTTGCAGGGCAGAAATAGAGACACAGAGGTAGAGAACAAACGTATGGACACCAAGAGGGGGGAAGCCATGGGTTGTTGGTGGTGGGATGAGTCGGGAGATTGGGATTGTCCTGTATACATGTATATGCATAAAATAGATAACTAATAATAATCCTGCTGAATAAAAAAATAAACTTAAATTTCAAAATTTTAAAAAATAAATAAAATTTTAAAATAAAACGGAAAAAAAGTTCTTCCCTTCACACAGATGTATTTATAGGAATGAATTATTTCCATGCTTATATCTATAAATACATAGAAGAGGAATAAAATCTCACTTGAACCAAAAAAGAAAAAAAAAAATAAAACAGAACCCACCAGTTATACACAGGAAAACCCTATCAGGGCACTGGCTCCAGCGGCAAACAATTCTGAAGTTGGTCAGAGGTGGGGAATCATCTCCCATGCAGCCAGCAGCCCCCCCAACCCCCGCAAGGTGCGTCGTCTTTGCAAAGCTGGGGGACCGTGCCGAGGCGTCTGTGAGTCAACGTGAGCCGAGCCCCAGGCCAGCTGCTGCTGAACTGTTCCCACCCTTCCCAGATAAAACACCTGAATATGTCCAAGGACTTGAAAGCCTAGAGGAAGGGCCGTGGAGCCACAGCAGCGACAGCACGCAGGCCGACTTGGTGCCTGCAGGCCAGCCAGGATGGTCCTGGCCCCGGGCGCTCTTCTGGAATCTTTCCATTTCCCTGCCTGAGATACTCCTCCTGTCCCGGCCCCCACTGCTTTTTTCCTTCCTCACCTCTGCCCGGGGAGAAATTCCAACGGAAGGTATGGGTGACACATCCTCTTCTTTAGCAGGTGGCAGCCCGGCAACTCCTGCAGAAAGTCCAGCAGAGCCCCACTCACACCGGGCCACCCACAGAGCCGTGGCCCCTCACTCCCTCCCACCAGCACAGCCCCGAGACTGCTGACGGGGCAGAGAATATGGCGTCAGGCACAGCTGCAGGGGCTCTTGCTGCCTGGAGCCGTGTTTATATGGACCTCAACCCAGGCACACCTGGGGAGGGCTGGCCGGCAGGGTCAGGCTGCCCAGGTCAGCCCATCCTCACCCCTCAGGGACTCCCATTGCAGAAAATGGACCTCGCTGAACCGGCCAGGTCCAAGGAACAGGTGTGGGCTCCTGAGAGTCTGGATAGACAAGGGGCTGCAGCTCCGGCTTGTTTTCTAATCCTTTTATCTGGCCCATGAGTGGGAGACAACTTCAAGAAGACCCTCTCCTAATGAGAGGAACCCAGGAGTCAGGGAGAGGAGGGGTGATGGGTGGAGACAGAGGCCTGGTGCCCCGGCTGCGGTGGAAGCCTCTGGAAGACCAGGCAGAGGGAGGCCGCACAGAGTGATGCCCAGGGTCACAGACCTGTCGGAGCTGCTGTTTGTTAGCTCAAGTCCTGCTCTGAGGTGCTCTGTGTCAGCTCTGAGTGACAGGTGATCTGGGCTGCTCTGCAATGAGGGCTACGTGCACGGTACCTGTGTGCCCAGCCCTGCCGGGGTACCTGCCCAGGGCAGCTCCGTATCCTGGGAGGGGCCTGACCACGAGAGCACCATGGGCTGCTGGGGAGGGGGGGCCTGCCCAGGTGAGCTCCATATCCTGGGATTGCCCTGACCACGAGAGCCCCGTGGGCTGCTGGGGACCTGGTAAACGATGTCGGGACAGTCAGTGAAGCCACCGAGGTTATACATCCAGTAGTTCCTAATTCCTACACCCTGCTGGTCATTCTACCATCCACCAGGACACGGTATTCTGTATGAGACTTCAGTGATGCCTTCTTCTGTATTGCATTGGTCCCCGAAAGGCTCTGCTGCCCTAGTAACCAGATTTGGGAATGGAGAAATGCTGCCGCCTTGTGGCCGTTTGCCACAACAGCAGCTTTAAACCCAGTGCTCATGGTCACTAAATATTCACACTCATTGCAGCCTGTAAACGGCACCTGCCCTGAAAAACAATCCTGGGGTCGAAAATGGACCCAAAACTTCTAAAGAGGGCAACCATGCAAGAGGACAATTTCAAGAGGTTAATTGTACTCTCCGTTTTTATCTGTTTTTCTGTACCAGAAATTTAAAACGGCCCCTCCGCCACGCCCCGGTACCCGAGGCCTCCGTTGCCCTGCCTGGGCGGGCGGCGGGGCGCTGCCGGGGCGGGCTGGCCGCGGGGATGGCGGTAAGGCGCAAGGACAAGCGAAGCTGGGCCTCAAGAGGCAGCCCGCGGTCCCCGCCCCCGTCTACGGCCATACCACCCTGAACGCGCCCGATCTCGTCTGATCTCGGAAGCTAAGCAGGGTCGGGCCTGGTTAGTACTTGGATGGGAGACCGCCTGGGAATACCAGCTCCGCCCCCCGCCGGGCACCGCTGCAGGCCCCACCTCCTCCGCCCCCCCCACCACCACCACAAAGCGCCAGAGGGGTCGCTCCATGCGGCCCGAAGGCGGCCCTGGAAAGCAGCAGCACACCCGACGCTCCGGGGGTGGCTGGCCCGGACCCAGACTCCGCCGCGGGCCCGGGGGCCGTCCGTGCGGCCCGCGAGCCCCTCCACCTGCACCTGGCCGGCCCCACCGGCGCCCAGCCCCGGCGCCGCCACCTGTCCGCCGGTGTGTCTCTCCGCAGCTCTCTCCGGATAAAGCTGGATAAAGGTCTGGATGGGAAGGAGGGGCAGTGATTCAGCCTATTGCTCTTAGTGCCCCTCCCCCACACTCAGGAGCCCTTTGTGACAAGGCCACAGCTCTGTGATGCAGGCCTGGGGTTCTGCCATCAAGTGAACTCCCAGGGCTCTGTTGCCTGAGGGCGGCAATGCAGTTCAGAAGACGGAGAATCTCTTTTCTTTGAAAAACACTGTTGCTATCTGGCTGAGATCCAGCCCAACTTCCTGGGTGATTGATATCATCCTTGGCTTCCTGTGTGGACTGGGGCTCTTCCTCACGTTACTCCCCTGCTTCCAGAGTAATCCATTCTTAGCACCACCTAGGAAACCTAGAAACATCAGGAAGCATCAAGTAGAGCTGAAGGGGAGGAGCAGGAGTAGGAAGAAAAGTCGATCTTTGAAAGCTTGCAGAGATTGCCTGGAAGAACTGGAGGGGACTCACAACCTGGCTTCACCTCTGCGGAGCTGCCTGGGGAGGCTTCCTGGCAAGGGCAACTTTCATCAGCTCTCATGTCAAGACCCTCCTGGTGAGATGTGCAAAGCAGTGCCTGCTGGAGCCTGTGGAGGATACTGCTTGAAGGGTTGGGAACCCTGCAGGAACACCTCCTGTAGGGTTTCCTTCCTGGTTCAAGACACTCGAGAGGTGCTGGAAGCACATATTACAAGGTTTTGGGTAAAGCACGGGTGGACCCTACCCCTCAAGGTCCTCAAGCCCATTAATCTCTTGAAGTCGACAAAGTTCCAACCCTCCACCACCCTGCGGTTAGCCTCGTTCCCTTCAGCCACCTGTGTATCTGGGTCCCACTCAACAGTCACGTTTGCTGAGTTCCCGGAGAAACCTCCTCAGGTTCATTCAGGAGAGAAGGTGAGAACAGAAGAGTCCGTTCCTGCCCTGAAGAGGCCTCTCCTTGTCCCCTCCACTGTGTGTAAGGAAATCCAGGGTGCCCTGGGAGCGATTCCACCTGGTGACTACCATGGGCCCTCAAAGGCTTCTCTGACTGCACAGCAGGGCAGGCCACCTTCTCAGTCCCTCACACTCAGCCTTGTGGGCAGAACCTGGAAGAGTGAGACTGTGGAATGGGTCAAGAGGAACAGCCTAGAGCCAGGTCCAAGTTCAGCAATGGTCAGGAACGAGCCAAGAGAGGAGAGTGGTGGTCAGGCCTCAGGAGACACCTGCCATAGGGTAACAGTGATAGAGGTGAACTTAGGATCCCAATCTTTGAGAGGTGAAGAGGCCAGGGAGGCTGTGGAGGCCAAGGAGTCTCCTGCTCTTCAACCACAGTCTAGTGTTATCTTGGAAACCAAAGTGTTGACAAAATCCCAAACCACAAATGTACCTATGAGGAGTTTAGAGGTGCCAGGGGCCAGTAAAAGTTTCCTACTACCTAGAATGTCTGTTTTCCAACCTCTAGGTGAGCCATGCCTTAACATGGGGGTTGCTAGTGAGTTTAACTCCAAAGTACAGGTACAGTCAGACAACCAGCTTCAGGACTTTCCCAAACACAGGTTCCTTGCTGCAGACAACTTGGCTTCTCAGGTGCCTCAGTGCCATCCCCAGAGAGTCCCCACCAGAGACACGTTAGCTTCCCAGGAGCCAAGTGGCCTTATGGAAGGCCAAAGGAGCAACCTAGGGCAGCAGGAGCCCAAAACTTCAAAACTCCAAGACTCATGGAAGAGCCAGAGCAAGATGATTGCCCCTACTTACAAAAGAGAGGACCGTAGGAGGCATAAACCAGGAGAGCACGAAGAGAGGTTTAAAGAACGAGGGACCCCTCAAGCTGGAAGTATGAGCCGCCCTGCCCAGGTCAGGGGCATAACAGACTCTATTGGGAGCAGATGTCTCCAGCTCATGCCAGAGAAGAAATATAGCCCTCCAGAAAGCCTCTTCAGAAAAAGGATGAGGCTATTTTTAAAGTGGATTTTCCCCAATAAAAAAGTCAATGGTCGAGATGCTCTGCAAAGAAAAAAAAAAAAGCCCATATCAGCCACTGCCCGGAGTCATGGATCAGTCAAAAGCAGATCAATCTTGAAGAGTGAGACTGCTGAGGGTCAGGCACTCATGACAGCTGTTGGACAGATCGTAGAAGAAAAAAGAGCAATTCACCATGGACTTCATGCCACAGAGTTAAATGAGCACAGAGTGGAATTCCAAGTCCCAGTATGTGGGGGTTTCTGCTACCATAGGCTTACCTCCTACCCAGAGCAAGGGAGAATGATGGGTTCTACAGCCTGCAGTCATAAAGCCACCTCCAAGGGCCAGAGTTGTTCTGTCAGGGAAAGGGAAGTCAGACACCAACATAGTTTGAAAAGTGTAAGGTTTGACGATGAGCAGCTGGGCCTAAGGTGCCTCCCATCCTTGTCCCCCAGGAAGAGTGTGTTTCCAGTTAGTACCTGCCAGTATGGGCCAAGGATTCCAGGTGCCCCAGCCCGCCATCAACACTGTCCAAGGCATTGTCATCTTTGGGGAGGTGTCTTGCCTGGTCGACAGTAAAATCCTTCTTTAGTCTTCCCTTTAGTAGGAAAACATGTCTCCAAGTAAAAATTCAGTCCATGTAGAGAAAATGATTTTCTCATTAGCACATCCAAGATATTTAATGTTTCCCAATACATATATATATATATATTTTTTTTTTCTAATAAAAGCATAGTGTAATGGCAAAAAAAGAGAAATTTAAAACGGCATGGAAAAATGCTGAACATTAGGAATAATTAAAGCTATGCAAATCCAAATTACAAAAACCTATCCGCTCACACCAGTCAGAATGGCCATCAGCAAGAATTCTGCACAAAGTAAATGCTGAAGGGGTTTTAGAGAAATGCCTACCCTTGGTCCAAAGTGGGACATGGTAAGAGCCAGTAATGAAAACAAAAATGAGGTGCCTTGTAAAGGTAAATACTGAGCTACCATTCAATCAAGCATACCCACTGCTGGGCCTATCGCCTGAGGGGATGAGAATCAAAAAAACACAGGCTGGGCTTCACTGGTGGCGCAGTGGTTGAGAGCCCGCCTGCCAATGCAGGGGACACGCGTTCATGCTCCGGGTCGGGAAGATCCCACGTGCCGCGGAGCGGCTTGTCCCGTGAGCTAGGGCTGCTGGGCCTGCGCGTCCGGAGCCTGTGCTTTGCAATGGGAGGGTCCACCGCAGTGAGAGGCCCACGTACCGCAAAAAAAAAAAAATAAAAAAATAAAAACAAAAAACAAAAAACAAAAAAAACACAGGCTGGCAATCCTCCACTCCAGCAATATTTACCATAGCCAACACTTGGAAGCTACGAAAATGTCCATCAACAGAGGAATGCACAAAGAAGAAGTGGTCCCTGTACACAATGGAATATGACTCCAATAAAAAATCTATATAAATACAATTTATAAAACAAACATAATTAAGGAGACATCAGCTCTTGGGGGCACATTCCACTCTAATATTTAACCGAGGAACACCACTGCCCGGATGGTCTGTTTCCCTAGTTCCCAGGTTGGGAAATGCAGAAATGCTGCCGCCCTCTGGCCATTACCTGCAACAGCAGCTTTAAGACCTGTGCTAAGGGTCACTTCATATGCAGCAGTACTGGTGGGCTGTAAATGAAACCTGCCCTCCAAACGTCTTGAGGGAGGTAATGGCCAAAATATTTCTAAATGTCACACACACTTCACGAAGACAATTTGAAGAGGTAAGCTGTACTCACAGTTGAAGAAAAGAAGGACATGCCAGAAAGCTCAATTTCAAGGGATTATGAGACGCATGCAAATCCAGCCACAAAGTGGTATCGGCTCACACTAGTCAGAACACACATCAGCAAAAAAACTACAAACAAAAAATGCTGAAGGTGTTGTGGAGAAGCGCATACCCTCAACTTTAAGCGGGACGTAACCTGGTAAGAGCCACTAATGAGAACAGACTGGAGGTGCCTCTACAAGGTAAACATTCCGCTACCATATGATCCAGCAGGCCCACTCCTGGGCCTATAACCTAAGAAGACAGAATTGGAAAGACACAGGCAGGCAAATGTGCATTGCCGCAGCATTACAATAGCCATGACGTGGAAGCAACCAAAAAGCCCATCAACAGATGAGGGGACAAAGAAGAACTGGTACATGTACAGACAGAATATTAGCCAAGGAAGAAAAGGACACAATGCCATTTGCAGCACCGTAGATGAGTCTAGAGGTGATCACGTGACTTGTAGTAAGTCAGAAAGAGAAAGACACGTATCGTATGATATCACTTATAGGTGTTACCTAAAAATTGATACCAGTGAAGATATTTCCACAGAGAAGGGCAATCCCAGATTCATTAAACAAACTTATGGTTCACCAACGGAAAGGTGTGAGGATTGGATACATTACGAGATTGGGGTGAACAGACATATACAAACACAGGTGAAATATATAATCACCAAAGACCTACAGAATACCAAGAGAAGACTACTCAACATTCTGTCATAACGTACATGGGAAAAGGATCCCAGCAAGAACAGACATATGTATATGTGTAAAAGAACCACATCTTGCACACCTGCAACAAGCCAAACATTGTAATCAAACACGCTGTGATAAAATAAAAAATAAAAAAAATTAAATTAAAAAAACGAACAAGAAGTAGTGAGACAAACTTAAGGGGCCTTCTCCTGGCACATTCCATTCTAAATTACAACGTAGAACACGACTTCCATTGAGGCTCTGCTGCCCTAGAAACCAGATTTGGTAAGGGAGAACTGCTGCCCCCTTGTGGCCGTTTCACACAACAGCACCTTTAATCCCAACGCTAATGTCAGTTGATATTCAAAATCATTGCAGGCCTGTAAATGACACCTGCCCTGAAAACAAATCCTGGGGTCATATATCGACCAAAAAATTCAAAAGACGTCCATATTTCAAAACGACACTTTCAAGAGGCATATTTTGTTCTGCATATTTGTTCTGCACATTAGGGTTCTGCTTCTTTATCTTTCTTTCTTTCTTTGTTAAAACAAAAACGGGAATGGAAAGAGGCAACCCTCAGAATGGGAGAAAATATTTGCAAACGAATCCACGGACAAAGGTTTAATCTCCAATATATATAACAGCTCATGCAGCTTAATATTAAAAAAAAAACAAACAACCCAATACAAAAATGGGCAGAAGATCTAAATAGACGTTTCTTCAAAGAAGACACAGAGATGGCCAAGACGCACATGAAAAGCTGCTCAACATCACTCATCATTAGAGAAATGCACATCAAAACTACAGTGAGGTATCACCTCACACCTGTTAGAATGGGCATCATCAGAAAATGTACAAACAACAAATGCTGGGGAGGGTGTGGACCAAAGGAACCTTCTTCCACTATTGGTGGGAATGTAAATTGATACAGTCACTATGGAGAACAGCATGGAGGTTCCTTAAAAAACTAAAAATAGAATTACCATAGGATCCAGCAATCCCACTTCTGGGCATATAGCCAGAGAAAACCATAAATGAAAAAGACACATTCACCACAATGTTCATTGCAGCACTATTTACAATAGCCAGGTAATGGAAGCAACCTAAATGCCCACAGACAGACGAACGGATAATGATGTGGTCCATCTATAAAACGGAATATTACTCAGCCATAAAAAGGAACGAAACTGGGTCATCTGTGGAGATGTCGACGGATCTAGAGACTGTCATACAGAGTGAAGTAAGTCAGAAGGAGAAAAACAAATATTGTATATTAATGCATATATGTGGAACCTAGAAAGATGGTACAGATGACCCGGTTTGCAGGGCAGAAATAGAGACACAGAGGTAGAGAACAAACGTATGGACACCAAGAGGGGGGAAGCCATGGGTTGTTGGTGGTGGGATGAGTCGGGAGATTGGGATTGTCCTGTATACATGTATATGCATAAAATAGATAACTAATAATAATCCTGCTGAATAAAAAAATAAACTTAAATTTCAAAATTTTAAAAAATAAATAAAATTTTAAAATAAAACGGAAAAAAAGTTCTTCCCTTCACACAGATGTATTTATAGGAATGAATTATTTCCATGCTTATATCTATAAATACATAGAAGAGGAATAAAATCTCACTTGAACCAAAAAAGAAAAAAAAAAAAAAACAGAACCCACCAGTTATACACAGGAAAACCCTATCAGGGCACTGGCTCCAGCGGCAAACAATTCTGAAGTTGGTCAGAGGTGGGGAATCATCTCCCATGCAGCCAGCAGCCCCCCCAACCCCCGCAAGGAGCGTCGTCTTTGCAAAGCTGGGGGACCGTGCCGAGGCGTCTGTGAGTCAACGTGAGCCGAGCCCCAGGCCAGCTGCTGCTGAACTGTTCCCACCCTTCCCAGGTAAAACACCTGAATATGTCCAAGGACTTGAAAGCCTAGAGGAAGGGCCGTGGAGCCACAGCAGCGACAGCACGCAGGCCGACTTGGTGCCTGCAGGCCAGCCAGGATGGTCCTGGCCCCGGGCGCTCTTCTGGAATCTTTCCATTTCCCTGCCTGAGATACTCCTCCTGTCCCGGCCCCCACTGCTTTTTTCCTTCCTCACCTCTGCCCGGGGAGAAATTCCAACGGAAGGTATGGGTGACACATCCTCTTCTTTAGCAGGTGGCAGCCCGGCAACTCCTGCAGAAAGTCCAGCAGAGCCCCACTCACACCGGGCCACCCACAGAGCCGTGGCCCCTCCCTCCCTCCCACCAGCACAGCCCCGAGACTGCTGACGGGGCAGAGAATATGGCATCAGGCACAGCTGCAGGGGCTCTTGCGGCCAGGAGCCGTGTTTATATGGACCTCAACCCAGGCACACCTGGGGAGGGCTGGCCGGCAGGGTCAGGCTGCCCAGGTCAGCCCATCCTCACCCCTCAGGGACTCCCATTGCAGAAAATGGACCTCGCTGAACCGGCCAGGTCCAAGGAACAGGTGTGGGCTCCTGAGAGTCTGGATAGACAAGGGGCTGCAGCTCCGGCTTGTTTTCTAATCCTTTTATCTGGCCCATGAGTGGGAGACAACTTCAAGAAGACCCTCTCCTAATGAGAGGAACCCAGGAGTCAGGGAGAGGAGGGGTGATGGGTGGAGACAGAGGCCTGGTGCCCCGGCTGCGGTGGAAGCCTCTGGAAGACCAGGCAGAGGGAGGCCGCACAGAGTGATGCCCAGGGTCACAGACCTGTCGGAGCTGCTGTTTGTTAGCTCAAGTCCTGCTCTGAGGTGCTCTGTGTCAGCTCTGAGTGACAGGTGATCTGGGCTGCTCTGCAATGAGGGCTACGTGCACGGTACCTGTGTGCCCAGCCCTGCCGGGGTACCTGCCCAGGGCAGCTCCGTATCCTGGGAGGGGCCTGACCACGAGAGCACCATGGGCTGCTGGGGAGGGGGGGCCTGCCCAGGTGAGCTCCATATCCTGGGATTGCCCTGACCACGAGAGGCCCGTGGGCTGCTGGGGACCTGGTAAACGATGTCGGGACAGTCAGTGAAGCCACCGAGGATATACATCCAGTAGTTCCTAATTCCTACACCCTGCTGGTCATTCTACCATCCACCAGGACACGTTATTCTGTATGAGACTTCAGTGATGCCTTCTTCTGTATTGCATTGGTCCCCGAAAGGCTCTGCTGCCCTAGTAACCAGATTTGGGAATGGAGAAATGCTGCCGCCTTGTGGCCGTTTGCCACAACAGCAGCTTTAAACCCAGTGCTCATGGTCACTAAATATTCACACTCATTGCAGCCTGTAAACGGCACCTGCCCTGAAAAACAATCCTGGGGTCGAAAATGGACCCAAAACTTCTAAAGAGGGCAACCATGCAAGAGGACAATTTCAAGAGGTTAATTGTACTCTCCGTTTTTATCTGTTTTTCTGTACCAGAAATTTAAAACGGCCCCTCCGCCACGCCCCGGTACCCGAGGCCTCCGTTGCCCTGCCTGGGCGGGCGGCGGGGCGCTGCCGGGGCGGGCTGGCCGCGGGGATGGCGGTAAGGCGCAAGGACAAGCGAAGCTGGGCCTCAAGAGGCAGCCCGCGGTCCCCGCCCCCGTCTACGGCCATACCACCCTGAACGCGCCCGATCTCGTCTGATCTCGGAAGCTAAGCAGGGTCGGGCCTGGTTAGTACTTGGATGGGAGACCGCCTGGGAATACCAGCTCCGCCCCCCGCCGGGCACCGCTGCAGGCCCCACCTCCTCCGCCCCCCCCCACCACCACCACAAAGCGCCAGAGGGGTCGCTCCATGCGGCCCGAAGGCGGCCCTGGAAAGCAGCAGCACACCCGACGCTCCGGGGGTGGCTGGCCCGGACCCAGACTCCGCCGCGGGCCCGGGGGCCGTCCGTGCGGCCCGCGAGCCCCTCCACCTGCACCTGGCCGGCCCCACCGGCGCCCAGCCCCGGCGCCGCCACCTGTCCGCCGGTGTGTCTCTCCGCAGCTCTCTCCGGATAAAGCTGGATAAAGGTCTGGATGGGAAGGAGGGGCAGTGATTCAGCCTATTGCTCTTAGTGCCCCTCCCCCACACTCAGGAGCCCTTTGTGACAAGGCCACAGCTCTGTGATGCAGGCCTGGGGTTCTGCCATCAAGTGAACTCCCAGGGCTCTGTTGCCTGAGGGCGGCAATGCAGTTCAGAAGACGGAGAATCTCTTTTCTTTGAAAAACACTGTTGCTATCTGGCTGAGATCCAGCCCAACTTCCTGGGTGATTGATATCATCCTTGGCTTCCTGTGTGGACTGGGGCTCTTCCTCACGTTACTCCCCTGCTTCCAGAGTAATCCATTCTTAGCACCACCTAGGAAACCTAGAAACATCAGGAAGCATCAAGTAGAGCTGAAGGGGAGGAGCAGGAGTAGGAAGAAAAGTCGATCTTTGAAAGCTTGCAGAGATTGCCTGGAAGAACTGGAGGGGACTCACAACCTGGCTTCACCTCTGCGGAGCTGCCTGGGGAGGCTTCCTGGCAAGGGCAACTTTCATCAGCTCTCATGTCAAGACCCTCCTGGTGAGATGTGCAAAGCAGTGCCTGCTGGAGCCTGTGGAGGATACTGCTTGAAGGGTTGGGAACCCTGCAGGAACACCTCCTGTAGGGTTTCCTTCCTGGATCAAGACACTCGAGAGGTGCTGGAAGCACATATTACAAGGTTTTGGGTAAAGCACGGGTGGACCCTACCCCTCAAGGTCCTCAAGCCCATTAATCTCTTGAAGTCGACAAAGTTCCAACCCTCCACCACCCTGCGGTTAGCCTCGTTCCCTTCAGCCACCTGTGTATCTGGGTCCCACTCAACAGTCACGTTTGCTGAGTTCCCGGAGAAACCTCCTCAGGTTCATTCAGGAGAGAAGGTGAGAACAGAAGAGTCCGTTCCTGCCCTGAAGAGGCCTCTCCTTGTCCCCTCCACTGTGTGTAAGGAAATCCAGGGTGCCCTGGGAGCGATTCCACCTGGTGACTACCATGGGCCCTCAAAGGCTTCTCTGACTGCACAGCAGGGCAGGCCACCTTCTCAGTCCCTCACACTCAGCCTTGTGGGCAGAACCTGGAAGAGTGAGACTGTGGAATGGGTCAAGAGGAACAGCCTAGAGCCAGGTCCAAGTTCAGCAATGGTCAGGAACGAGCCAAGAGAGGAGAGTGGTGGTCAGGCCTCAGGAGACACCTGCCATAGGGTAACAGTGATAGAGGTGAACTTAGGATCCCAATCTTTGAGAGGTGAAGAGGCCAGGGAGGCTGTGGAGGCCAAGGAGTCTCCTGCTCTTCAACCACAGTCTAGTGTTATCTTGGAAACCAAAGTGTTGACAAAATCCCAAACCACAAATGTACCTATGAGGAGTTTAGAGGTGCCAGGGGCCAGTAAAAGTTTCCTACTACCTAGAATGTCTGTTTTCCAACCTCTAGGTGAGCCATGCCTTAACATGGGGGTTGCTAGTGAGTTTAACTCCAAAGTACAGGTACAGTCAGACAACCAGCTTCAGGACTTTCCCAAACACAGGTTCCTTGCTGCAGACAACTTGGCTTCTCAGGTGCCTCAGTGCCATCCCCAGAGAGTCCCCACCAGAGACACGTTAGCTTCCCAGGAGCCAAGTGGCCTTATGGAAGGCCAAAGGAGCAACCTAGGGCAGCAGGAGCCCAAAACTTCAAAACTCCAAGACTCATGGAAGAGCCAGAGCAAGATGATTGCCCCTACTTACAAAAGAGAGGACCGTAGGAGGCATAAACCAGGAGAGCACGAAGAGAGGTTTAAAGAACGAGGGACCCCTCAAGCTGGAAGTATGAGCCGCCCTGCCCAGGTCAGGGGCATAACAGACTCTATTGGGAGCAGATGTCTCCAGCTCATGCCAGAGAAGAAATATAGCCCTCCAGAAAGCCTCTTCAGAAAAAGGATGAGGCTATTTTTAAAGTGGATTTTCCCCAATAAAAAAGTCAATGGTCGAGATGCTCTGCAAAGAAAAAAAAAAAAGCCCATATCAGCCACTGCCCGGAGTCATGGATCAGTCAAAAGCAGATCAATCTTGAAGAGTGAGACTGCTGAGGGTCAGGCACTCATGACAGCTGTTGGACAGATCGTAGAAGAAAAAAGAGCAATTCACCATGGACTTCATGCCACAGAGTTAAATGAGCACAGAGTGGAATTCCAAGTCCCAGTATGTGGGGGTTTCTGCTACCATAGGCTTACCTCCTACCCAGAGCAAGGGAGAATGATGGGTTCTACAGCCTGCAGTCATAAAGCCACCTCCAAGGGCCAGAGTTGTTCTGTCAGGGAAAGGGAAGTCAGACACCAACATAGTTTGAAAAGTGTAAGGTTTGACGATGAGCAGCTGGGCCTAAGGTGCCTCCCATCCTTGTCCCCCAGGAAGAGTGTGTTTCCAGTTAGTACCTGCCAGTATGGGCCAAGGATTCCAGGTGCCCCAGCCCGCCATCAACACTGTCCAAGGCATTGTCATCTTTGGGGAGGTGTCTTGCCTGGTCGACAGTAAAATCCTTCTTTAGTCTTCCCTTTAGTAGGAAAACATGTCTCCAAGTAAAAATTCAGTCCATGTAGAGAAAATGATTTTCTCATTAGCACATCCAAGATATTTAATGTTCCCCAATACATATATATATATATATTTTTTTTTCTAATAAAAGCATAGTGTAATGGCAAAAAAAGAGAAATTTAAAACGGCATGGAAAAATGCTGAACATTAGGAATAATTAAAGCTATGCAAATCCAAATTACAAAAACCTATCCGCTCACACCAGTCAGAATGGCCATCAGCAAGAATTCTGCACAAAGTAAATGCTGAAGGGGTTTTAGAGAAATGCCTACCCTTGGTCCAAAGTGGGACATGGTAAGAGCCAGTAATGAAAACAAAAATGAGGTGCCTTGTAAAGGTAAATACTGAGCTACCATTCAATCAAGCATACCCACTGCTGGGCCTATCGCCTGAGGGGATGAGAATCAAAAAAACACAGGCTGGGCTTCACTGGTGGCGCAGTGGTTGAGAGCCCGCCTGCCAATGCAGGGGACACGCGTTCATGCTCCGGGTCGGGAAGATCCCACGTGCCGCGGAGCGGCTTGTCCCGTGAGCTAGGGCTGCTGGGCCTGCGCGTCCGGAGCCTGTGCTTTGCAATGGGAGGGTCCACCGCAGTGAGAGGCCCACGTACCGCAAAAAAAAAAAAAAAAAAAAAAAAAAAAAAAAAAAAACAAAAAACAAAAAACAAAAAAAAACACAGGCTGGCAATCCTCCACTCCAGCAATATTTACCATAGCCAACACTTGGAAGCTACGAAAATGTCCATCAACAGAGGAATGCACAAAGAAGAAGTGGTCCCTGTACACAATGGAATATGACTCCAATAAAAAATCTATATAAATACAATTTATAAAACAAACATAATTAAGGAGACATCAGCTCTTGGGGGCACATTCCACTCTAATATTTAACCGAGGAACACCACTGCCCGGATGGTCTGTTTCCCTAGTTCCCAGGTTGGGAAAAGCAGAAATGCTGCCGCCCTCTGGCCATTACCTGCAACAGCAGCTTTAAGACCTGTGCTAAGGGTCACTTCATATGCAGCAGTACTGGTGGGCTGTAAATGAAACCTGCCCTCCAAACGTCTTGAGGGAGGTAATGGCCAAAATATTTCTAAATGTCACACACACTTCACGAAGACAATTTGAAGAGGTAAGCTGTACTCACAGTTGAAGAAAAGAAGGACATGCCAGAAAGCTCAATTTCAAGGGATTATGAGACGCATGCAAATCCAGCCACAAAGTGGTATCGGCTCACACTAGTCAGAACACACATCAGCAAAAAAACTACAAACAAAAAATGCTGAAGGTGTTGTGGAGAAGCGCATACCCTCAACTTTAAGCGGGACGTAACCTGGTAAGAGCCACTAATGAGAACAGACTGGAGGTGCCTCTACAAGGTAAACATTCCGCTACCATATGATCCAGCAGGCCCACTCCTGGGCCTATAACCTAAGAAGACAGAATTGGAAAGACACAGGCAGGCAAATGTGCATTGCCGCAGCATTACAATAGCCATGACGTGGAAGCAACCAAAAAGCCCATCAACAGATGAGGGGACAAAGAAGAACTGGTACATGTACAGACAGAATATTAGCCAAGGAAGAAAAGGACACAATGCCATTTGCAGCACCGTAGATGAGTCTAGAGGTGATCATGTGACTTGTAGTAAGTCAGAAAGAGAAAGACACGTATCGTATGATATCACTTATAGGTGTTACCTAAAAATTGATACCAGTGAAGATATTTCCACAGAGAAGGGCAATCCCAGATTCATTAAACAAACTTATGGTTCACCAACGGAAAGGTGTGAGGATTGGATACATTACGAGATTGGGGTGAACAGACATATACAAACACAGGTGAAATATATAATCACCAAAGACCTACAGAATACCAAGAGAAGACTACTCAACATTCTGTCATAACGTACATGGGAAAAGGATCCCAGCAAGAACAGACATATGTATATGTGTAAAAGAACCACATCTTGCACACCTGCAACAAGCCAAACATTGTAATCAAACACGCTGTGATAAAATAAAAAATAAAAAAAATTAAATTAAAAAAACGAACAAGAAGTAGTGAGACAAACTTAAGGGGCCTTCTCCTGGCACATTCCATTCTAAATTACAACGTAGAACACGACTTCCATTGAGGCTCTGCTGCCCTAGAAACCAGATTTGGTAAGGGAGAACTGCTGCCCCCTTGTGGCCGTTTCACACAACAGCACCTTTAATCCCAACGCTAATGTCAGTTGATATTCAAAATCATTGCAGGCCTGTAAATGACACCTGCCCTGAAAACAAATCCTGGGGTCATATATCGACCAAAAAATTCAAAAGACGTCCATATTTCAAAACGACACTTTCAAGAGGCATATTTTGTTCTGCATATTTGTTCTGCACATTAGGGTTCTGCTTCTTTATCTTTCTTTCTTTCTTTGTTAAAACAAAAACGGGAATGGAAAAAGGCAACCCTCAGAATGGGAGAAAATATTTGCAAACGAATCCACGGACAAAGGTTTAATCTCCAATATATATAACAGCTCATGCAGCTTAATATTAAAAAAAAAAACAAACAACCCAATACAAAAATGGGCAGAAGATCTAAATAGACGTTTCTTCAAAGAAGACACAGAGATGGCCAAGACGCACATGAAAAGCTGCTCAACATCACTCATCATTAGAGAAATGCACATCAAAACTACAGTGAGGTATCACCTCACACCTGTTAGAATGGGCATCATCAGAAAATGTACAAACAACAAATGCTGGGGAGGGTGTGGACCAAAGGAACCTTCTTTCACTATTGGTGGGAATGTAAATTGATACAGTCACTATGGAGAACAGCATGGAGGTTCCTTAAAAAACTAAAAATAGAATTACCATAGGATCCAGCAATCCCACTTCTGGGCATATAGCCAGAGAAAACCATAAATGAAAAAGACACATTCACCACAATGTTCATTGCAGCACTATTTACAATAGCCAGGTAATGGAAGCAACCTAAATGCCCACAGACAGACGAACGGATAATGATGTGGTCCATCTATAAAACGGAATATTACTCAGCCATAAAAAGGAACGAAACTGGGTCATCTGTGGAGATGTCGACGGATCTAGAGACTGTCATACAGAGTGAAGTAAGTCAGAAGGAGAAAAACAAATATTGTATATTAATGCATATATGTGGAACCTAGAAAGATGGTACAGATGACCCGGTTTGCAGGGCAGAAATAGAGACACAGAGGTAGAGAACAAACGTATGGACACCAAGAGGGGGGAAGCCATGGGTTGTTGGTGGTGGGATGAGTCGGGAGATTGGGATTGTCCTGTATACATGTATATGCATAAAATAGATAACTAATAATAATCCTGCTGAATAAAAAAATAAACTTAAATTTCAAAATTTTAAAAAATAAATAAAATTTTAAAATAAAACGGAAAAAAAGTTCTTCCCTTCACACAGATGTATTTATAGGAATGAATTATTTCCATGCTTATATCTATAAATACATAGAAGAGGAATAAAATCTCACTTGAACCAAAAAAGAAAAAAAAAAAAAAACAGAACCCACCAGTTATACACAGGAAAACCCTATCAGGGCACTGGCTCCAGCGGCAAACAATTCTGAAGTTGGTCAGAGGTGGGGAATCATCTCCCATGCAGCCAGCAGCCCCCCCAACCCCCGCAAGGAGCGTCGTCTTTGCAAAGCTGGGGGACCGTGCCGAGGCGTCTGTGAGTCAACGTGAGCCGAGCCCCAGGCCAGCTGCTGCTGAACTGTTCCCACCCTTCCCAGGTAAAACACCTGAATATGTCCAAGGACTTGAAAGCCTAGAGGAAGGGCCGTGGAGCCACAGCAGCGACAGCACGCAGGCCGACTTGGTGCCTGCAGGCCAGCCAGGATGGTCCTGGCCCCGGGCGCTCTTCTGGAAGCTTTCCATTTCCCTGCCTGAGATACTCCTCCTGTCCCGGCCCCCACTGCTTTTTTCCTTCCTCACCTCTGCCCGGGGAGAAATTCCAACGGAAGGTATGGGTGACACATCCTCTTCTTTAGCAGGTGGCAGCCCGGCAACTCCTGCAGAAAGTCCAGCAGAGCCCCACTCACACCGGGCCACCCACAGAGCCGTGGCCCCTCCCTCCCTCCCACCAGCACAGCCCCGAGACTGCTGACGGGGCAGAGAATATGGCATCAGGCACAGCTGCAGGGGCTCTTGCGGCCAGGAGCCGTGTTTATATGGACCTCAACCCAGGCACACCTGGGGAGGGCTGGCCGGCAGGGTCAGGCTGCCCAGGTCAGCCCATCCTCACCCCTCAGGGACTCCCATTGCAGAAAATGGACCTCGCTGAACCGGCCAGGTCCAAGGAACAGGTGTGGGCTCCTGAGAGTCTGGATAGACAAGGGGCTGCAGCTCCGGCTTGTTTTCTAATCCTTTTATCTGGCCCATGAGTGGGAGACAACTTCAAGAAGACCCTCTCCTAATGAGAGGAACCCAGGAGTCAGGGAGAGGAGGGGTGATGGGTGGAGACAGAGGCCTGGTGCCCCGGCTGCGGTGGAAGCCTCTGGAAGACCAGGCAGAGGGAGGCCGCACAGAGTGATGCCCAGGGTCACAGACCTGTCGGAGCTGCTGTTTGTTAGCTCAAGTCCTGCTCTGAGGTGCTCTGTGTCAGCTCTGAGTGACAGGTGATCTGGGCTGCTCTGCAATGAGGGCTACGTGCACGGTACCTGTGTGCCCAGCCCTGCCGGGGTACCTGCCCAGGGCAGCTCCGTATCCTGGGAGGGGCCTGACCACGAGAGCACCATGGGCTGCTGGGGAGGGGGGGCCTGCCCAGGTGAGCTCCATATCCTGGGATTGCCCTGACCACGAGAGGCCCGTGGGCTGCTGGGGACCTGGTAAACGATGTCGGGACAGTCAGTGAAGCCACCGAGGATATACATCCAGTAGTTCCTAATTCCTACACCCTGCTGGTCATTCTACCATCCACCAGGACACGTTATTCTGTATGAGACTTCAGTGATGCCTTCTTCTGTATTGCATTGGTCCCCGAAAGGCTCTGCTGCCCTAGTAACCAGATTTGGGAATGGAGAAATGCTGCCGCCTTGTGGCCGTTTGCCACAACAGCAGCTTTAAACCCAGTGCTCATGGTCACTAAATATTCACACTCATTGCAGCCTGTAAACGGCACCTGCCCTGAAAAACAATCCTGGGGTCGAAAATGGACCCAAAACTTCTAAAGAGGGCAACCATGCAAGAGGACAATTTCAAGAGGTTAATTGTACTCTCCGTTTTTTTCTGTTTTTCTGTACCAGAAATTTAAAACGGCCCCTCCGCCACGCCCCGGTACCCGAGGCCTCCGTTGCCCTGCCTGGGCGGGCGGCGGGGCGCTGCCGGGGCGGGCTGGCCGCGGGGATGGCGGTAAGGCGCAAGGACAAGCGAAGCTGGGCCTCAAGAGGCAGCCCGCGGTCCCCGCCCCCGTCTACGGCCATACCACCCTGAACGCGCCCGATCTCGTCTGATCTCGGAAGCTAAGCAGGGTCGGGCCTGGTTAGTACATGGATGGGAGACCGCCTGGGAATACCGTGTGCTGTAGGCTTTTGGCCTCCCGCTGCGGCTCCGCCTTCTCCTTTAGTCGCCCGCGGCGGTGGCCGCCAGCTCCGCCCCCCGCCGGGCACCGCTGCAGGCCCCACCTCCTCCGCCCCCCCCACCACCACCACAAAGCGCCAGAGGGGTCGCTCCATGCGGCCCGAAGGCGGCCCTGGAAAGCAGCAGCACACCCGACGCTCCGGGGGTGGCTGGCCCGGACCCAGACTCCGCCGCGGGCCCGGGGGCCGTCCGTGAGGCCCGCGAGCCCCTCCACCTGCACCTGGCCGGCCCCAACGGCGCCCAGCCCCGGCGCCGCCACCTGTCCGCCGGTGTGGCTCTCCGCAGCTCTCTCCGGATAAAGCTGGATAAAGGTCTGGACGCGAAGGAGGGGCAGTGATTCAGCCTATTGCTCTTAGTGCCCCTCCCCCACACTCAGGAGCCCTTTGTGACAAGGCCACAGCTCTGTGATGCAGGCCTGGGGTTCTGCCATCAAGTGAACTCCCAGGGCTCTGTTGCCTGAGGGCGGCAATGCAGTTCAGAAGACGGAGAATCTCTTTTCTTTGAAAAACACTGTTGCTATCTGGCTGAGATCCAGCCCAACTTCCTGGGTGATTGATATCATCCTTGGCTTCCTGTGTGGACTGGGGCTCTTCCTCACGTTACTCCCCTGCTTCCAGAGTAATCCATTCTTAGCACCACCTAGGAAACCTAGAAACATCAGGAAGCATCAAGTAGAGCTGAAGGGGAGGAGCAGGAGTAGGAAGAAAAGTCGATCTTTGAAAGCTTGCAGAGATTGCCTGGAAGAACTGGAGGGGACTCACAACCTGGCTTCACCTCTGCGGAGCTGCCTGGGGAGGCTTCCTGGCAAGGGCAACTTTCATCAGCTCTCATGTCAAGACCCTCCTGGTGAGATGTGCAAAGCAGTGCCTGCTGGAGCCTGTGGAGGATACTGCTTGAAGGGTTGGGAACCCTGCAGGAACACCTCCTGTAGGGTTTCCTTCCTGGTTCAAGACACTCGAGAGGTGCTGGAAGCACATATTACAAGGTTTTGGGTAAAGCACGGGTGGACCCTACCCCTCAAGGTCCTCAAGCCCATTAATCTCTTGAAGTCGACAAAGTTCCAACCCTCCACCACCCTGCGGTTACCTCGTCCCCTTCAGCCACCTGTGTATCTGGGTCCCACTCAACAGTCACGTTTGCTGAGTTCCCGGAGAAACCTCCTCAGGTTCATTCAGGAGAGAAGGTGAGAACAGAAGAGTCCGTTCCTGCCCTGAAGAGGCCTCTCCTTGTCCCCTCCACTGTGTGTAAGGAAATCCAGAGTGCCCTGGGAGCGATTCCACCTGGTGACTACCATGGGCCCTCAAAGGCTTCTCTGACTGCACAGCAGGGCAGGCCACCTTCTCAGTCCCTCACACTCAGCCTTGTGGGCAGAACCTGGAAGAGTGAGACTGTGGAATGGGTCAAGAGGGACAGCCTAGAGCCAGGTCCAAGTTCAGCAATGGTCAGGAACGAGCCAAGAGAGGAGAGTGGTGGTCAGGCCTCAGGAGACACCTGCCATAGGGTAACAGTGATAGAGGTGAACTTAGGATCCCAATCTTTGAGAGGTGAAGAGGCCAGGGAGGCTGTGGAGGCCAAGGAGTCTCCTGCTCTTCAACCACAGTCTAGTGTTATCTTGGAAACCAAAGTGTTGACAAAATCCCAAACCACAAATGTACCTATGAGGAGTTTAGAGGTGCCAGGGGCCAGTAAAAGTTTCCTACTACCTAGAATGTCTGTTTTCCAACCTCTAGGTGAGCCATGCCTTGACATGGAGGTTGCTAGTGAGTTTAAATCCAAAGTACAGGTACAGTCAGACAACCAGCTTCAGGACTTTCCCAAACACAGGTTCCTTGCTGCAGACAACTTGGCTTCTCAGGTGCCTCAGTGCCATCCCCAGAGAGTCCCCACCAGAGACACGTTAGCTTCCCAGGAGCCAAGTGGCCTTATGGAAGGCCAAAGGAGCAACCTAGGGCAGCAGGAGCCCCAAACTTCAAAACTCCAAGACTCATGGAAGAGCCAGAGCAAGATGATTGCCCCTACTTACAAAAGAGAGGACCGTAGGAGGCATAAACCAGGAGAGCACGAAGAGAGGTTTAAAGAATGAGGGACCCCTCAAGCTGGAAGTATGAGCCGCCCTGCCCAGGTCAGGGGCATAACAGACTCTATTGGGAGCAGATGTCTCCAGCTCATGCCAGAGAAGAAATAGAGCCCTCCAGAAAGCCTCTTCAGAAAAAGGATGAGGCTATTTTTAAAGTGGATTTTCCCCAATAAAAAAGTCAATGGTCGAGATGCTCTGCAAAGAAAAAAAAAAAGCCCATATCAGCCACTGCCCGGAGTCATGGATCAGTCAAAAGCAGATCAATCTTGAAGAGTGAGACTGCTGAGGGTCAGGCACTCATGACAGCTGTTGGACAGATCGTAGAAGAAAAAAGAGCAATTCACCATGGACTTCATGCCACAGAGTTAAATGAGCACAGAGTGGAATTCCAAGTCCCAGTATGTGGGGGTTTCTGCTACCATAGGCTTACCTCCTACCCAGAGCAAGGGAGAATGATGGGTTCTACAGCCTGCAGTCATAAAGCCACCTCCAAGGGCCAGAGTTGTTCTGTCAGGGAAAGGGAAGTCAGACACCAACATAGTTTGAAAAGTGTAAGGTTTGACGATGAGCAGCTGGGCCTAAGGTGCCTCCCATCCTTGTCCCCCAGGAAGAGTGTGTTTCCAGTTAGTACCTGCCAGTATGGGCCAAGGATTCCAGGTGCCCCAGCCCGCCATCAACACTGTCCAAGGCATTGTCTTCTTTGGGGAGGTGTCTTGCCTGGTCGACAGTAAAATCCTTCTTTAGTCTTCCCTTTAGTAGGAAATCATGTCTCCAAGTAAAAATTCAGTCCATGTAGAGAAAATGATTTTCTCATTAGCACATCCAAGATATTTAATGTTCCCCAATACATATATATATATATATTTTTTTCTAATAAAAGCATAGTGTAATGGCAAAAAAAATTAGAAATTTAAAACGGCATGGAAAATGCTGAACATTAGGAATAATTAAAGCTATGCAAATCCAAATTACAAAAACCTATACACTCACACCAGTCAGAATGGCCATCAGCAAGAATTCTGCAAAAAGTAAATGCTGAAGGGGTTTTAGAGAAATGCCTACCCTTGGTCCAAAGTGGGACATGGTAAGAGCCAGGAATGAAAACAAAAATGAGGTGCCTTGTAAAGGTAAATACTGAGCTACCATTCAATCAAGCATACCCACTGCTGGGCCTATCCCCTGAGGGGGTGAGAATCAAAAAATCACAGGCTGGGCTTCACTGGTGGCACAGTGGTTGAGAGCCCGCCTGCCAATGCAGGGGACACGCGTTCATGCTCCGGGTCGGGAAGATACGACGTGCCGTGGAGCGGCTTGTCCCATGAGCTAGGGCTGCTGGGCCTGCGCGTCCGGAGCCTGTGCTCTGCAATGGGAGGGTCCACCGCAGTGAGAGGCCCACGTACCGCAAAAAAAAAAAAAAAACAATCATAAAACAAAAAAAACACTGGCTGGCAATCCTCCACTCCAGCAATATATACCATAGCCAACACTTGGAAGCTACGAAAATGTCCATCATCAGAGGAATGCACAAAGAAGAAGTGGTCCATGTACACAATAGAATATGACTCCAATAAAAAATCTATATAAATACAATTTATAAAACAAACATAAGTAAGGAGACATCAGCTTTTGGGGGCACATTCCACTCTAATATATAACCGAGGAACACCACTGCCCGGATGGTCTGTTTCCCTAGTTCCCAGGTTGGGAAAAGCAGAAATGCTGCCGCCCTCTGGCCGTTACCTGCAACAGCAGCTTTAAGACCTGTGCTAAGGGTCACTTCATATGCAGCAGTACTGGTGGGCTGTGAATGAAACCTGCCCTCAAAACGTCTTGAGGGAGGTAATGGCCAAAATATTTCTAAATGTCACACACACTTCACGAAGACAATTTGAAGAGGTAAGCTGTACTCACAGTTGAAGAAAAGAAGGACATGCCAGAAAGCTCAATTTCAAGGGATTATGAGACGCATGCAAATCCAGCCACAAAGTGGTATCGGCTCACACTAGTCAGAACACACATCAGCAAAAAAACTACAAACAAAAAATGCTGAAGGTGTTGTGGAGAAGTGCATACCCTCAACTTTAAGCGGGACGTAACCTGGTAAGAGCCACTAATGAGAACAGACTGGAGGTGCCTCTACAAGGTAAACATTCCGCTACCATATGATCCAGCAGGCCCACTCCTGGGCCTATAACCTAAGAAGACAGAATTGGAAAGACACAGGCAGGCAAATGTGCATTGCCGCAGCATTACAATAGCCATGACGTGGAAGCAACCAAAAAGTCCATCAACAGATGAGGGGACAAAGAAGAACTGGTACATGTACAGACAGAATATTAGCCAAGGAAGAAAAGGACACCATGCCATTTGCAGCACCGTAGATGAGTCTAGAGGTGATCACGTGACTTGTAGTAAGTCAGAAAGAGAAAGACACGTATCGTATGATATCACTTATAGGTGTTACCTAAAAATTGATACCAGTGAAGATATTTCCACAGAGAAGGGCAATCCCAGATTCATTAAACAAACTTATGGTTCACCAACGGAAAGGTGTGAGGATTGGATACATTACGAGATTGGGGTGAACAGACATATACAAACACAGGTGAAATATATAATCACCAAAGACCTACAGAATACCAAGAGAAGACTACTCAACATTCTGTCATAACGTACATGGGAAAAGGATCCCAGCAAGAACAGACATATGTATATGTGTAAAAGAACCACATCTTGCACACCTGCAACAAGCCAAACATTGTAATCAAACACGCTGTGATAAAAAAAAAATAAAAAAATTAAATTAAAAAAACGAACAAGAAGTAGTGAGACAAACTTAAGGGGCCTTCTCCTGGCACATTCCATTCTAAATTACAACCTAGAACACGACTTCCATTGAGGCTCTGCTGCCCTAGTAAGCAGATTTGGTAAGGGAGAACTGCTGCCCCCTTGTGGCCGTTTCACACAACAGCACCTTTAATCCCAGCGCTAATGGTCAGTTGATATTCAAAATCATTGCAGGCCTGTAAATGACACCTGCCCTGAAAACAAATCCTGGGGTCATATATCGACCAAAAATTTCAAAAGATGTCCATATTTCAAAACGACACTTTCAAGAGGCATATTTTGTTCTGCATATTTTTTCTGCACATTAGGGTTCTGCTTCTTTTTCTTTCTTTCTTTCTTTGTGAAAAAAAAAACGGGAATGGAAAAAGGCAACCCTCAGAATGGGAGAATATATTTGCAAACGAATCCACGGACAAAGGTTTAATCTCCAATATATATAACAGCTCATGCAGCTTAATATCAAAATAAAAACAAACAACCCAATACAAAAATGGGCAGAAGATCTAAATAGACGTTTCTTCAAAGAAGACACAGAGATGGCCAAGACGCACATGAAAAGCTGCTCAACATCACTCATCATTAGAGAAATGCACATCAAAACTACAGTGAGGTATCACCTCACACCTGTTAGAATGGGCATCATCAGAAAATGTACAAACAACAAATGCTGGGGAGGGTGTGGACCAAAGGAACCCTCTTCCACTATTGGTGGGAATGTAAATTGATACAGTCACTATGGAGAACAGCATGGAGGTTCCTTAAGAAACTAAACATAGAATTACCATAGGATCCAGCAATCCCACTTCTGGGCATATAGCCAGAGAAAACCATAAATCAAAAAGACACATTCACCACAATGTTCATTGCAGCACTATTTACAAGAGCCAGGTAATGGAAGCAACCTAAATGCCCACAGACAGACGAACGGATAATGATGTGGTCCATCTATAAAACGGAATATTACTCAGCCATAAAAAGGAACGAAACTGGGTCATCTGTGGAGACGTCGACGGATCTAGAGACTGTCATACAGAGTGAAGTAAGTCAGAAGGAGAAAAACAAATATTGTATATTAATGCATATATGTGGAACCTAGAAAGATGGTACAGATGACCCGGTTTGCAGGGCAGAAATAGAGACACAGAGGTAGAGAACAAACGTATGGACACCAAGAGGGGGGAAGCCATGGGTTGTTGGTGGTGGGATGAGTCGGGAGATTGGGATTGTCCTGTATACATGTATATGCATAAAATAGATAACTAATAATAATCCTGCTGAATAAAAAAATAAACTTAAATTTCAAAATTTTTAAAAATAAATAAAATTTTAAAATAAAACGGAAAAAAAAGTTCTTCCCTTCACACAGATGTATTTATAGGAATGAATTATTTCCATGCTTATATCTATAAATACATAGAAGAGGAATAAAATCTAACTTGAACCAAAACAGAAAAAAAAAAAAAACAGAACCCACCAGTTATACACAGGAAAACCCTATCAGGGCACTGGCTCCAGCAGCAAAACAATTCTGAAGTTGGTCAGAGGTGGGGAATCATCTCCCGTGCAGCCAGCAGCCCCCACACCCCCACAAGGAGCGTCCTCATTGCAAAGCTGGGGGACCGTGCCGAGGCGTCTGTGAGTAAACGTGAGCCGAGCCCCAGGCCAGCTGCTGCTGAACTGTTCCCACCCTTCCCAGGTAAAACACCTGAATATGTCCAAGGACTTGAAAGCCTAGAGGAAGGGCCGTGGAGCCACAGCAGCGACAGCACGCAGGCCGACTTGGTGCCTGCAGGCCAGCCAGGATGGTCCTGGCCCCGGGCGCTCTTCTGGAAGCTTTCCATTTCCCTGCCTGAGATACTCCTCCTGTCCCGGCCCCCACTGCTTTTTTCCTTCTTCACCTCTGCCCGGGGAGAAATTCCAACGGAAGTTATGGGTGACACATCCTCTTCTTTAGCAGGTGGCAGCCCGGCAACTCCTGCAGAAAGTCCAGCAGAGCCCCACTCACACCGGGCCACCCACAGAGCCGTGGCCCCTCACTCCCTCCCACCAGCACAGCCCCGAGACTGCTGACGGGGCAGAGAATATGGCGTCAGGCACAGCTGCAGGGGCTCTTGCTGCCTGGAGCCGTGTTTATATGGACCTCAAGCCAGGCACACCTGGCGAGGGCTGGCCGGCAGGGTCAGGCTGCCCAGGTCAGCCCATCCTCACCCCTCAGGGACTCACATTGCAGAAAATGGACCTCGCTGAACCGGCCAGGTCCAAGGAACAGGTGTGGGCTCCTGAGAGTCTGGATAGACAAGGGGCTGCAGGTCCGGCTTGTTTTCTAATCCTTTTATCTGGCCCATGAGTGGGAGACAACTTCAAGAAGACCCTCTCCTAATGAGAGGAACCCAGGAGTCAGGGAGAGGAGGGGTGATGGGTGGAGACAGAGGCCTGGTGCCCCGGCTGCGGTGGAAGCCTCTGGAAGACCAGGCAGAGGGAGGCCGCACAGAGTGATGCCCAGGGTCACAGACCTGTCGGAGCTGCTGTTTGTTAGCTCAAGTCCTGCTCTGAGGTGCTCTGTGTCAGCTCTGAGTGACAGGTGATCTGGGCTGCTCTGCAATGAGGGCTACGTGCACGGTACCTGTGTGCCCAGCCCTGCCGGGGTACCTGCCCAGGGCAGCTCCGTATCCTGGGAGGGCCCTGACCACGAGAGCGCCATGGGCTGCTGGGGAGGGGGGGCCTGCCCAGGTGAGCTCCATATCCTGTGGTTGCCCTGACCACGAGAGCCCCGTGGGCTGCTGGGGACCTGGTAAACGATGTCGGGACAGTCAGTGAAGCCACCGAGGATATACATCCGGTAGTTCCTAACTCCTACACCCCGCTGGTCATTCTACCATCCACCAGGACACGGTATTCTGTATTAGACTTCAGGGATGCCTTCTTCTGTATCCCATTGGTCCCCGAAAGGCTCTGCTGCCCTAGTAACCAGATTTGGGAATGGAGAAATGCTGCCGCCTTGTGGCCGTTTGCCACAACAGCAGCTTTAAACCCAGTGCTCATGGTCGCTAAATATCCACACTCATTGCAGCCTGTAAATGGCACCTGCCCTGAAAAACAATCCTGGGGTCGAAAATGGACCCAAAACTTCTAAAGAGGGCAACCATGCAAGAGGACAATTTCAAGAGGTTAATTGTACTCTCCGTTTTTTTCTGTTTTTCTGTACCAGAAGTTTAAAACGGCCCCTCCGCCACGCCCCGGTACCCGAGGCCTCCGTTGCCCTGCCTGGGCGGGCGGCGGGGCGCTGCCGGGGCGGGCTGGCCGCGGGGATGGCGGTAAGGCGCAAGGACAAGCGAAGCTGGGCCTCAAGAGGCAGCCCGCGGTTCCTGCCCCCGTCTACGGCCATACCACCCTGAACGCGCCCGATCTCGTCTGATCTCGGAAGCTAAGCAGGGTCGGGCCTGGTTAGTACTTGGATGGGAGACCGCCTGGGAATACCGGGTGCTGTAGGCTTTTGGCCTCCCGCTGCGGCTCCGCCTTCTCCTTTAGTCGCCCGCGGCGGTGGCCGCCAGCTCCGCCCCCTGCCGGGCACCGCTGCAGGCCCCACCTCCTCCGCCCCGCCCCCACCACCACCACAGAGCACCAGAGGGGCCGCTCCATGCGGCCCGAAGGCGGCCCTGGAAGGCAGCGGCACACCCGACGCTCCGGGGGTGGCTGGCCCGGACCCAGACTCCACCGCGGGCCCGGGAGCCGTCCGTGAGGCCCGCGAGCCCCTCCACCTGCACCTGGCCGGCCCCACCGGCGCCCAGCCCCGGCGCCGCCACCTGTCCGCTGGTGTGGCTCTCCCGCAGCTCTCTCCAGATAAAGCTGGATAAAGGTCTGGATGGGAAGGAGGGGCAGTGATTCAGCCTATTGCTTTTAGTGCCCCTCCCCCACACTCAGGAGCCCTTTGTGACAAGGCCACAGCTCTGTGATGCAGGCCTGGGGTTCTGCCATCAAGTGAACTCCCAGGGCTCTGTTGCCTGAGGGTGGCAATGCAGTTCAGAAGACGGAGAATCTCTTTTCTTTGAAAAACACTGTTGCTATCTGGCTGAGATCCAGCCCAACTTCCTGAGTGATTGATATCATCCTTGGCTTCCTGTGTGGACTGGGGCTCTTCCTCGTGTTACTCCCCTGCTTCCAGAGTAATCCATTCTTAGCACCACCTAGGAAACCTAGAAACATCAGGAAGCATCAAGTAGAGCTGAAGGGGAGGAGCAGGAGTAGGAAGAAAAGTCGATCTTTGAAAGCTTGCAGAGATTGCCTGGAAGAACTGGAGGGGACTCACAACCTGGCTTCACCTCTGCGGAGCTGCCTGGGGAGGCTTCCTGGCAAGGGCAACTTTCATCAGCTCTCATGGCAAGACCCTCCTGGTGAGATGTGCAAAGCAGTGCCTGCTGGAGCCTGTGGAGGATACTGCTTGAAGGGTTGGGAACCCTGCAGGAACACCTCCTGTAGGGTTTCCTTCCTGGTTCAAGACACTCGAGAGGTGCTGGAAGCACATATTACAAGGTTTTGGGTAAAGCACGGGTGGACCCTACCCCTCAAGGTCCTCAAGCCCATCAATCTCTTGAAGTCGACAAAGTTCCAACCCTCCACCACCCTGCGGTTAGCCTCGTCCCCTTCAGCCACCTGTGTATCTGGGTCCCACTCAACAGTCACGTTTGCTGAGTTCCCGGAGAAACCTCCTCAGGCTCACTCAGGAGAGAAGGTGAGAACAGAAGAGTCCGTTCCTGCCCTGAAGAGGCCTCTCCTTGTCCCCTCCACTGTGTGTAAGGAAATCCAGAGTGCCCTGGGAGCGATTCCACCTGGTGACTACCATGGGCCCTCAAAGGCTTCTCTGACTGCACAGCAGGGCAGGCCACCTTCTCAGTCCCTCACACTCAGCCTTGTGGGCAGAACCTGGAAGAGTGAGACTGTGGAATGGGTCAAGAGGGACAGCCTAGAGCCAGGTCCAAGTTCAGCAATGGTCAGGAACGAGCCAAGAGAGGAGAGTGGTGGTCAGGCCTCAGGAGACCCCTGCCATAGGGTAACAGTGATGGAGGTGAACTTAGGATCCCAATCTTTGAGAGGTGAAGAGGCCAGGGAGGCTGTGGAGGCCAAGGAGTCTCCTGCTCTTCAACCACAGTCTAGTGTTATCTTGGAAACCAAAGTGTTGACAAAATCCCAAACCACAGATGTACCTATGAGGAGTTTAGAGGTGCCAGGGGCCAGTAAAAGTTTCCTACTACCTAGAATGTCTGTTTTCCAACATCTAGGTGAGCCATGCCTTAACATGGAGGTTGCTAGTGAGTTTAACTCCAAAGTAAAGGTACAGTCAGACAACCAGCTTCAGGACTTTCCCAAACACAGGTTCCTTGCTGCAGACAACTTGGCTTCTCAGGTGCCTCAGTGCCATCCCCAGAGAGTCCCCACCAGAGACACGTTAGCTTCCCAGGAGCCAAGTGGCCTTATGGAAGGCCAAAGGAGCAACCTAGGGCAGCAGGAGCCCCAAACGTCAAAACTCCAAGACTCATGGAAGAGCCAGAGCAAGATGATTGCCCCTACTTACAAAAGAGAGGACCGTAGGAGGCATAAACCAGGAGAGCATGAAGAGAGGTTTAAAGAATGAGGGACCCCTCAAGCTGGAAGTATGAGCCACCCTGCCCAGGTCAGGGGAATAACAGACTCTATTGGGAGCAGATGTCTCCAGCTCATGCCAGAGAAGAAATAGAGCCCTCCAGAAAGCCTCTTCAGAAAAAGGATGAGGCTATTTTTAAAGTGGATTTTCCCCAATAAAAAAGTCAATGGTCGAGATGCTCTGCAAAGAAAAAAAAAAAAGCCCATATCAGCCACTGCCCGGAGTCACGGATCAGTCAAAAGCAGATCAATCTAGAAGAGTGAGACTGCTGAGGGTCAGGCACTCATGACAGCTGTTGGACAGATCGTAGAAGAAAAAAGAGCAATTCACCATGGACTTCATGCCACAAAGTTAAATGAGCACAGACTGGAATTCCAAGTCCCAGTATGTGGGGGTTTCTGCTACCATAGGCTTACCTCCTACCCAGAGCAAGGGAGAATGATGGGTTCTACAGCCTGCAGTCATAAAGCCACCTCCAAGGGCCAGAGTTGTTCTGTCAGGGAAAGGGAAGTCAGACACCAACATAGTTTGAAAAGTGTAAGGTTTGACGATGAGCAGCTGGGCCTAAGGTGCCTCCCATCCTTGTCCCCCAGGAAGAGTGTGTTTCCAGTTAGTACCTGCCAGTATAGGCCAAGGATTCCAGGTGCCCCAGCCTGCCATAAACACTGTCCAAGGCATTGTCATCTTTGGGGAGGTGTCTTGCCTGGTCGACAGTAAAATCCTTCTTTAGTCTTCCCTTTAGTAGGAAAACATGTCTCCAAGTAAAAATTCAGTCCATGTAGAGAAAATGATTTTCTCATTAGCACATCCAAGATATTTAATGTTCCCCAATACATATATATATATATATATTTTTTTTTTCTAATAAAAGCATAGTGTAATGGCAAAAAAAGAGAAATTTAAAACGGCATGGAAAAATGCTGAACATTAGGAATAATTAAAGCTATGCAAATCCAAATTACAAAAACCTATCCGCTCACACCAGTCAGAATGGCCATCAGCAAGAATTCTGCAAAAAGTAAATGCTGAAGGGGTTTTAGAGAAATGCCTACCCTTGGTCCAAAGTGGGACATGGTAAGAGCCAGTAATGAAAAGAAAAACGAGGTGCCTTGTAAAGGTAAATACTGAGCTACCATTCAATCAAGCATACCCACTGCTGGGCCTATCGCCTGAGGGGATGAGAATCAAAAAAACACAGGCTGGGCTTCACTGGTGGCGCAGTGGTTGAGAGCCCGCCTGCCAATGCAGGGGACACGCGTTCATGCTCCGGGTCGGGAAGATCCCACGTGCCGCGGAGCGGCTTGTCCCGTGAGCTAGGGCTGCTGGTCCTGCGCGTCCGGAGCCTGTGCTCTGCAATGGGAGGGTCCACCGCAGTGAGAGGCCTACGAACCGCAAAAAAAAAAAAAAAAAAAAATCACAGGCGGGCAATCCTCCACTCCAGCAATATTTACCATAGCCAACACTTGGAAGCTACGAAAATGTCCATCATCAGAGGAATGCACAAAGAAGAAGTGGTCCATGTACACAATGGAATATGACTCCAATAAAAAATATATATAAATACAATTTATAAAACAAACATAAGTAAGGAGACATCAGCTTTTGGGGGCACATTCCACTCTAATATATAACCGAGGAACACCAGTGCCCGGATGGTCTGTTTCCCTAGTTCCCAGGTTGGGAAAAGCAGAAATGCTGCCGCCCTCTGGCCGTTACCTGCAACAGCAGCTTTAAGACCTGTGCTAAGGGTCACTTCATATGCAGCAGTACTGGTGGGCTGTGAATGAAACCTGCCCTCAAAACGTCTTGAGGGAGGTAATGGCCAAAATATTTCTAAATGTCACACACACTTCACGAAGACAATTTGAAGAGGTAAGCTGTACTCACAGTTGAAGAAAAGAAGGACATGCCAGAAAGCTCAATTTCAAGGGATTATGAGACGCATGCAAATCCAGCCACAAAGTGGTATCGGCTCACACTAGTCAGAACACACATCAGCAAAAAAACTACAAACAAAAAATGCTGAAGGTGTTGTGGAGAAGTGCATACCCTCAACTTTAAGCGGGACGTAACCTGGTAAGAGCCACTAATGAGAACAGACTGGAGGTGCCTCTACAAGGTAAACATTCCGCTACCATATGATCCAGCAGGCCCACTCCTGGGCCTATAACCTAAGAAGACAGAATTGGAAAGACACAGGCAGGCAAATGTGCATTGCCGCAGCATTACAATAGCCATGACGTGGAAGCAACCAAAAAGTCCATCAACAGATGAGGGGACAAAGAAGAACTGGTACATGTACAGACAGAATATTAGCCAAGGAAGAAAAGGACACCATGCCATTTGCAGCACCGTAGATGAGTCTAGAGGTGATCACGTGACTTGTAGTAAGTCAGAAAGAGAAAGACACGTATCGTATGATATCACTTATAGGTGTTACCTAAAAATTGATACCAGTGAAGATATTTCCACAGAGAAGGGCAATCCCAGATTCATTAAACAAACTTATGGTTCACCAACGGAAAGGTGTGAGGATTGGATACATTACGAGATTGGGGTGAACAGACATATACAAACACAGGTGAAATATATAATCACCAAAGACCTACAGAATACCAAGAGAAGACTACTCAACATTCTGTCATAACGTACATGGGAAAAGGATCCCAGCAAGAACAGACATATGTATATGTGTAAAAGAACCACATCTTGCACACCTGCAACAAGCCAAACATTGTAATCAAACACGCTGTGATAAAAAAAAAATAAAAAAATTAAATTAAAAAAAACGAACAAGAAGTAGTGAGACAAACTTAAGGGGCCTTCTCCTGGCACATTCCATTCTAAATTACAACCTAGAACACGACTTCCATTGAGGCTCTGCTGCCCTAGTAAGCAGATTTGGTAAGGGAGAACTGCTGCCCCCTTGTGGCCGTTTCACACAACAGCACCTTTAATCCCAGCGCTAATGGTCAGTTGATATTCAAAATCATTGCAGGCCTGTAAATGACACCTGCCCTGAAAACAAATCCTGGGGTCATATATCGACCAAAAATTTCAAAAGATGTCCATATTTCAAAACGACACTTTCAAGAGGCATATTTTGTTCTGCATATTTGTTCTGCACATTAGGGTTCTGCTTCTTTTTCTTTCTTTCTTTCTTTGTGAAAAAAAAAAAAAAAACGGGAATGGAAAAAGGCAACCCTCAGAATGGGAGAATATATTTGCAAACGAATCCACGGACAAAGGTTTAATCTCCAATATATATAACAGCTCATGCAGCTTAATATTAAAATAAAAACAAACAACCCAATACAAAAATGGGCAGAAGATCTAAATAGACGTTTCTTCAAAGAAGACACAGAGATGGCCAAGACGCACATGAAAAGCTGCTCAACATCACTCATCATTAGAGAAATGCACATCAAAACTACAGTGAGGTATCACCTCACACCTGTTAGAATGGGCATCATCAGAAAATGTACAAACAACAAATGCTGGGGAGGGTGTGGACCAAAGGAACCCTCTTCCACTATTGGTGGGAATGTAAATTGATACAGTCACTATGGAGAACAGCATGGAGGTTCCTTAAGAAACTAAACAGAATTACCATAGGATCCAGCAATCCCACTTCTGGGCATATAGCCAGAGAAAACCATAAATCAAAAAGACACATTCACCACAATGTTCATTGCAGCACTATTTACAAGAGCCAGGTAATGGAAGCAACCTAAATGCCCACAGACAGACGAACGGATAATGATGTGGTCCATCTATAAAACGGAATATTACTCAGCCATAAAAAGGAACGAAACTGGGTCATCTGTGGAGACGTCGACGGATCTAGAGACTGACATACAGAGTGAAGTAAGTCAGAAGGAGAAAAACAAATATTGTATATTAATGCATATATGTGGAACCTAGAAAGATGGTACAGATGACCCGGTTTGCAGGGCAGAAATAGAGACACAGAGGTAGAGAACAAACGTATGGACACCAAGAGGGGGGAAGCCATGGGTTGTTGGTGGTGGGATGAGTCGGGAGATTGGGATTGTCCTGTATACATGTATATGCATAAAATAGATAACTAATAATAATCCTGCTGAATAAAAAAATAAACTTAAATTTCAAAATTTTTAAAAATAAATAAAATTTTAAAATAAAACGGAAAAAAAGTTCTTCCCTTCACACAGATGTATTTATAGGAATGAATTATTTCCATGCTTATATCTATAAATACATAGAAGAGGAATAAAATCTCACTTGAACCAAAAAAGAAAAAAAAAAAACAACAGAACCCACCAGTTATACACAGGAAAACCCTATCAGGGCACTGGCTCCAGCGGCAAACAATTCTGAAGTTGGTCAGAGGTGGGGAATCATCTCCCATGCAGCCAGCAGCCCCCCCAACCCCCGCAAGGAGCGTCGTCTTTGCAAAGCTGGGGGACTGTGCCGAGGCGTCTGTGAGTCAACGTGAGCCGAGCCCCAGGCCAGCTGCTGCTGAACTGTTCCCACCCTTCCCAGGTAAAACACCTGAATATGTCCAAGGACTTGAAAGCCTAGAGGAAGGGCCGTGGAGCCACAGCAGCGACAGCACGCAGGCCGACTTGGTGTCTGCAGGCCAGCCAGGATAGTCCTGGCCCCGGGCGCTCTTCTGGAAGCTTTCCATTTCCCTGCCTGAGATACTCCTCCTGTCCCGGCCCCCACTGCTTTTTTCCTTCCTCACCTCTGCCCGGGGAGAAATTCCAACGGAAGGTATGGGTGACACATCCTCTTCTTTAGCAGGTGGCAGCCCGGCAACTCCTGCAGAAAGTCCAGCAGAGCCCCACTCACACCGGGCCACCCACAGAGCCGTGGCCCCTCACTCCCTCCCACCAGCACAGCCCCGAGACTGCTGACAGGGCAGAGAATATGGCGTCAGGCACAGCTGCAGGGGCTCTTGCTGCCTGGAGCCGTGTTTATATGGACCTCAAGCCAGGCACACCTGGGGAGGGCTGGCCGGCAGGGTCAGGCTGCCCAGGTCAGCCCATCCTCACCCCTCAGGGACTCACATTGCAGAAAATGGACCTCGCTGAACCGGCAAGGTCCAAGGAACAGGTGTGGGCTCCTGAGAGTCTGGATAGACAAGGGGCTGCAGCTCCGGCTTGTTTTCTAATCCTTTTATCTGGCCCATGAGTGGGAGACAACTTCAAGAAGACCCTCTCCTAATGAGAGGAACCCAGGAGTCAGGGAGAGGAGGGGTGATGGGTGGAGACAGAGGCCTGGTGCCCCGGCTGCGGTGGAAGCCTCTGGAAGACCAGGCAGAGGGAGGCTGCACAGAGTGATGCCCAGGGTCACAGACCTGTCGGAGCTGCTGTTTGTTAGCTCAAGTCCTGCTCTGAGGTGCTCTGTGTCAGCTCTGAGTGACAGGTGATCTGGGCTGCTCTGCAATGAGGGCTACGTGCACGGTACCTGTGTGCCCAGCCCTGCCGGGGTACCTGCCCAGGGCAGCTCCGTATCCTGGGAGGGCCCTGACCACGAGAGCGCCATGGGCTGCTGGGGAGGGGGGGCCTGCCCAGGTGAGCTCCATATCCTGTGGTTGCCCTGACCACGAGAGCCCCGTGGGCTGCTGGGGACCTGGTAAACGATGTCGGGACAGTCAGTGAAGCCACCGAGGATATACATCCGGTAGTTCCTAATTCCTACACCCCGCTGGTCATTCTACCATCCACCAGGACACGGTATTCTGTATTAGACTTCAGTGATGCCTTCTTCTGTTTCCCATTGGTCCCCGAAAGGCTCTGCTGCCCTAGTAACCAGATTTGGGAATGGAGAAATGCTGCCGCCTTGTGGCCGTTTGCCACAACAGCAGCTTTAAACCCAGTGCTCATGGTCGCTAAATATCCACACTCATTGCAGCCTGTAAATGGCACCTGCCCTGAAAAACAATCCTGGGGTCGAAAATGGACCCAAAACTTCTAAAGAGGGCAACCATGCAAGAGGACAATTTCAAGAGGTTAATTGTACTCTCCGTTTTTTTCTGTTTTTCTGTACCAGAAGTTTAAAACGGCCCCTCCGCCACGCCCCGGTACCCGAGGCCTCCGTTGCCCTGCCTGGGCGGGCGGCGTGGCGCTGCCGGGGCGGGCTGGCCGCGGGGATGGCGGTAAGGCGCAAGGACAAGCGAAGCTGGGCCTCAAGAGGCAGCCCGCGGTCCCTGCGCCCGTCTACGGCCATACCACCCTGAACGCGCCCGATCTCGTCTGATCTCGGAAGCTAAGCAGGGTCGGGCCTGGTTAGTACTTGGATGGGAGACCGCCTGTGAATACCAGGTGCTGTAGGCTTTTGGCCTCCCGCTGCGGCTCCGCCTTCTCCTTTAGTCGCCCGCGGCGGTGGCCGCCAGCTCCGCCCCCTGCCGGGCACCGCTACAGGCCCCACCTCCTCCGCTCCCCCCCACCACCACAGAGCGCCAGAGGGGCCGCTCCATGCGGCCCGAAGGCGGCCCTGGAAGGCAGCGGCACACCCGACGCTCCGGGGGTGGCTGGCCCGGACCCAGACTCCGTCGCGGGCCCGGGGGCCGTCCGTGCGGCCCGCGAGCCCCTCCAGCTGCACCTGGCCGGCCCCACCGGCGCCCAGCCCCGGCGCCGCCACCTGTCCGCTGGTGTGGCTCTCCACAGCTCTCTCCGGATAAAGCTGGATAAAGGTCTGGATGGGAAGGAGGGGCAGTGATTCAGCCTATTGCTCTTAGTGCCCCTCCCCCACACTCAGGAGCCCTTTGTGACAAGGCCACAGCTCTGTGATGCAGGCCTGGGGTTCTGCCATCAAGTGAACTCCCAGGGCTCTGTTGCCTGAGGGCGGCAATGCAGTTCAGAAGACGGAGAATCTCTTTTCTTTGAAAAACACTGTTGCTATCTGGCTGAGATCCAGCCCAACTTCCTGGGTGATTGATATCATCCTTGGCTTCCTGTGTGGACTGGGGCTCTTCCTCGTGTTACTCCCCTGCTTACAGAGTAATCCATTCTTAGACAAGCGCATGGAGCTTGCTATGACAGGTGTCTTGGAGCATTGTGATGACATGTGCATGGAGAATTTTGATGACAAGTGCATGTAACATTGTGATGAGAAGTGTCATGGAGCATTGTGATGACAATGACGTGGGGAATTTTGATGACAAGGGACATGGAGCATTTTGATGACTAAGGCAAGAAGGATTGTGATGGTAAAGCCGTGGAGCATTGTGATGAGAAGACCATGGATAATTGTGATGACGAGCATCATGGAGCACTGTAATAACAAGGGGCATGGAGCATTTTGATGACAGGGGTCATGGAGCAATGTGATGACATGGGTCATGGAGCATTGTGATGACAAGGGTCATCGAGCATTCTGATGACAAGCTTGTGGAGTATTGTGATGACAATGGCATGGATCATTGTGATGAAAAAGGCATGGAGCATTGTGATGAAAAAAGCATGGAGCCTTTTCATGACAGGGTTCAAGTAGCATTCTGATGACAAGTGTCAGGGAGCATTGTGATGACAACTGTATTGATCATTGTGATGACAAAAGTCATGGAGCATTGTGATGACAAGGGTCATGGAGCATTGTGATGACCAGGGTCATGGAACATTGTGATGACAAGGGCATGGAGTATTGTGATAACAGGCATCATGAGAGTTGTGATGACAAGTGTTATGGAGCATTGTGATGACAAGGGTTTGGAGCATTGTGATGATAGAGGTCATGGATCATTTTGACTTCAAGGACCATGGAGCATTCTGATGACAAGGGCATGAAGCAATGTGATCCCAAGATTCATGGAGGATTGTGATGACAAGCCCATGGAGCATTGTGGTGAAATGGTCGTGTAACATTTTGCTGGCAAAGGCATGGAGCATTGTGATGACAAGCGTCACGGAGCATTGTGATTACAGGGGTGATGGAGCATTGTGATGACAAGGGCATGGATCATTGTGATGACAAGGGTCATGGAGCATTTTGATGACAAGAGTCTCGGATCATTGTTTTGTCAGTGGTCATGGAGTGTTGTGATTACTGCGGTCATGGAGAATTGTGATGACAGGAGACATGTAGCATTCTGATGAGAAGTTCATGGATCATTGTGCTGAAAATATTCATGGAGTATTGTGATGACAGTGGTCATGGAGCCTTGTGATGACAAGGGAATGTAGCATTGTGATGACAAGGTCCTGGAGCATTGTGATAAGAAGACCATGGGGCCTTGTGATGACAAGTCTCATGGAGCTTTCTGATGAAAAAGGGCATGGAGCATTTTCATTAAAGGGGTCATGGAGCCTTGTGATGACAAGGGAATGGAGCCTTGTGATGACAAGGTCCTGGAACATTGTGGTAAGACCATGGGGCCTTGTGATGACAAGTCTCATGGAGCTTTCTGATGAAAAAGGGCATGGAGCATTTTCATTAAAGGGGTCATGGAGCATTGTGATGACATGGGCATGGAGCATTGTGATGAGTAGGACATGGAGCATTCTGATTTCATGCGTCATGGAGCTTTGTGATTACAAGGCATGTAGCCTTGTGATTACAGGGGTCGTGGATCATTTGATGAAAAGGGCATGGATCATTGTGATGAAAAAGGCATGGTGCCTTGTCATGACAGTGTTCAAGGAGCATACTGACGACATGTGTCAGGGAGCGTTGTGATGACAAGTGTATTGAGTATTGTGATGACAAAGGAAATGGAGCATTGTGATGAGAAGACCATGGATAATTGTGATGACGAGTGTCATGGGACGTTGTGATGACAATTGTTATGGAACATTGTGATCACAAGGGTTTGGAGCATTGTGATGACAGAGGTCATGGAGCATTTTGATTTCATTGTGATGACAATAGCATGAAGCATTATGATGATGGGGATGGTGTATTGTGATGACAAGATTCATGGAGCATTAATATGAAAAGGAGCATCAAACATTGTGATTACAGGGGTCTTGGAGCATTGTGATGACAAGCGCATGGAGCATTGTGATGAGAAGTCCATTGAGCATTCTGATGACATGCGTCATGGAGCTTTGTGATGACAAGGGCATGGAGCATTGTGATTAGATGAGTCTTGGAGCATTGTGATGACAAGGGTCATGGAGCCTTGTGATGACAAGGCCGTGGAACATTGTGATGGCAGGGGTCATGGAGCATTGTTATGACAGGGGTAATGGAGCATTGTGAGGACAAGGGCATGGAGCATTTGTCTGAAAAATTTCATGGATTATTGTGATGACAGTGGGCATGGAGCATTGTGATGACAAGGGCATGGAACACTGTGATACATGTGTCATGGAGGATTGTAATGACAAGGGTGTGGAGCATTGTGATGAGAAGGGCATCGAGCATTGTGATGACAAAAATCATGGAGCTTTGTGATGACAAGTGTATGGAGCAATGTGATGAGAGGGTTCATGGAGCATTGTGATGACAATGGCATGGAGCATTGTGATGCCAAACGTCATGGAGACTTGTGATGACAAAGGTCATGGAGAATTTTGATGAAAAGTGCGTGGTGCATTGTGATGAGAAGGGCAGGGAGCATTGTGATGACAGGGTTATGGAGCAATTTGATGAAAAGGGTCATGGAACATTTTGATGACAGGGGTTATGGAACATTGTGATGTCAGGGGTCATGGAGCATTGTGATGATAAGGGCATGTAGCATTGTGATGACAGGGGTCATGGAACATTGTGATGACAGAGGTGATGTTGTATTGTGATGGCTAGTGATGGAAAATTGTGGTATCAGTGGTGAGAGCGCATTTTGATGAGAAGTGCGTGGAGCATAGTGATGACAAGGTTTATGGAGTGTTGTGATCACAAGGTTGTGGAGCATTGTGATGACAAGCACATGGCGCATTGTAATGACATGGTTCATGGAGCATTGTGCTGACAAGCACATTGAGCATTGTGATGACAATGGTCATGGATCATTGTGCTGACAAAGGCATGGAGAATGGTGATGACAAGGGTCACAGAGCATTGTGATGAAAAGTTCAAGGAGCATTTTGGTCACAAATGACACAGAGCCTTGTGATGACGAGGGCATGGACCAGAGTGATGACAAAGGTCATGAAGCATTGTGATGACTGGAGTTACGGGGCATTGTGATGACAAGGGCATGGAGTATTGTGAAGACAAGTGTCAGGGAGCATTGTGATGACATATGTCATCGTCCATTGTTATGACAATGGCATGGAGCATTGTGATGCCAAACGTCATGCAAGATTGTGATGACAAAGGTAATGGAGCACTGTGATGACAAGCGCATGGCTCATTGTGATGACATGGGTTATGGAGCATTGTGCTGACAAGTGCATGGAGCATTGTCATGACAAGGGTCATGGAGCATTGTGCTAACAAAGGCAAGGAGCATTGTGATGAGAAGGCCATGGAGCATTCTGATGACATGTGTCATGGAGCATTGTGATGACAAGGCCATGGAGCATTGTGATTACAGGGGTCTTGGAGCATTGTGATGAAAAGGGCATGGATCATTGTGATGGAAAAGGCACGGAGACATTTCATGACAGGGTTCAAGGAGCATACTGACGACAAGTGTCAGGGAGCACTGTGATGACAAGTGCATGGCGCATTATGTTGACATGGGTCATGGAGCATTGTGCTGACAAGCACATGGAGCATAGTGATGAAAAGGGTCACAGAGGATTGTGATGAAAAGTTCATGGAGCATTTTGGTGGCAGAGGTCACAGAGTCTTGTGATGACTAGGGCATGGACCATTGTGATGACAAAGGTCATGAAGCATTGTGATGACTGGAATCACGGAGTATTGTGATGACAGGGGTCATGGAGCATTGTGATGACAAGGGCATGGAGCATTGTGA